>NW_027464909.1:0-134564 GCF_043290135.1 Rhipicephalus microplus
TCTTTTTTTCTTATTGATATGATATGTAAGGAGATGTCGGCGCACCATTATGGCGCCGGCTACTCCTTGGCCGTTGAGTTAAACTTGAACACGTATCTTGAAGCAAAACGTACAAAGCAGTGCATGGAAAGTAGAAAACTCGGGCAGAGATATGCAAAGACACACTTACACTTATACGCACATATCAGAACACAATGGTAAGTAAATGTTCGAAAGTCAATGAATGAAGTCTCTGATATAATGTCCCTCGATAATATTCGGTCCACCAGCACAAAACAGTAGAGCACACGTCTGGTCCGTATAAAGATGCATTCGCTCGTGTGTACATAATTGTCGACACGTCATTCATTTCACAACACACACATGATGAGAGTCACGTGATACTGTACATAATAAGTACATTTGTTACAAATGAAAGTTCGTTATTTCTTAATACTTATCAGCAATCCCGCTGTCTTGTAAAGAACGTGTTGATGCTTTTAAAGCGTGCGACTGTAAAACTCGAGTAGGCCACGGACCCAGAAGTTTCTTCATGTTAAACGGTCTGCGGTCTAATGCCAACTGTTCGGACTTAAGACGGCGTCTCGTGATGTGGACAGTCTACGAGAAGGTGACATACGTCTTCATCTATCAATCCGCATTCGCATTCGGGACTTTCAGCTCTGCCGTGTCTGTGCAAAGAAAAAAAAAAAACAAATGTTTTTGTGTATGCCGTGCCTAGCCTCAATCGGTCAATTAGAGTTTCCGATATTCTATCTAATGCCAGCGTAATTTTTAATTCAATAAATGGATCGATGTGGTATAAATCGCACCTCTTTGTACTTTGGTCAAACCAAGCAGTTTTGCTCATTCTGAAAGTTGTATTCTTTATAATACTACGCAATTCACTTTTTTCGAAATATTGGTTGCCACGATGTGTAGACCTACTTTGTGTGCTCTGGACGGCTCTGGAAGGCCAACTGCAAATCTTCTTTGCACAGCTGATGCCGTCCGGATAGTCGTTGATAGATTACTTAACAGGTTGTCAGCCTCCGAAGGTATTATGTAAGCGAAAGTACGCATGCGTAAAACATGCAGCGAACGAACACTCTTCCAACGCTGTAAAGAAGAAAGAATGCATAAAGGGTGGTGCATTTTACGCTCCAATCTCGTCCTATGTAAGGCGCTTTAGAGTTAGGGCTGTTTTGCCTGTAATTGCGTGACCCTTGCAGGGTTCCTCACAGTGCAACCGTGCACTTGAAACGGGCAGGTGTTGAACCACCCCGCAAGGAGATGGGGAAACTTCGCTGCGACCGGACCGCTTGACAGTCCGTGTTTACGGGAGGAGAGGCGCGCCCGAGAGGAGGTGCGCTCTCACTCTCTGCCGTCCCCGTGAATGCTGAAATGAGCGCGGTCGCGTTGCGTGGCTTCGGTGAAACTGCCGTATCGCGATATGTAGTGGAGCTGCCACAGTAAAATTTGAGACACGCGTAGCCAGCCAAAGGTGCTGTTACTTTGCCGAATTTCACGTGCCGGCGTCCACAACAACGCGAGCACGCTTTGTTTAGAAATTTCCGGCCATGAGGCCGTGCCCGGACCGCGTGTGTTAGTCCCTTGGTTTGGCGACAAGGATGGCGTCAAAGTGACGCCGTGAAACGGGTTTCGTGCGTGCAAATGAGGCATTGATGTGATTAGAGAGAAAGCGAGAACATAGAAAAGAAAAAAAAAAAGAGGGGGGGGGGCACACGCCGGGGACGAGTAGTCGCAAAGTGTTAAGTGTGCAGTTTATTTACGTGCGGCACACAGGTGAGCTGTTGCAGCTGTGAGTTTTGACAAATATTGCGTGTGTCATGTTCAGTGGACACGATGAAACGTTTTTTAGCGAACGCGTTGTATCCGCTGGGCTTGTACGTACGCGTACATGAATTGTCGCTTACTCGGTTTGATGTCTCCTTGCCGCTGGGGCAGCTGATACGACTGATACGCCATTTTGCAGCAGTGAAGGGTGCGTGAATGAATGGGCAAGAAACTTAGCAACAGTAACGAGAAAAGAATTAAAAACAAACAAACAAACGAAAGCATGTTTGCCGTGTATATTCAATCTTGTAGTGCAGAAAAATAGTCAGTGCAGCAACCTGCGCGGCCAACGCGCTCCTCGCGAAGAAAAGAGGGAGAGAGAGACGAGCTGGCCGCCGACCAACCGGCGTGCGCCGTTCGCCTTCCTCCTCAGTCTCGCGGGCCGGCGCCGACACCGCGACTCGATCGTGTCGAGCATTCGCTTGGGATTCGCTCGCAGGATTTCAAGCTGGACGGTTGTGCCCTCGCGATCTCCGACTTCAGCGTAGCTCCCGCCGACTGGTTCGCCCTCCGCGGTCTCCTGACGCCGTGTAGCTCTCGCATTGTGGCACCCCGCCCTTGGACTGCTTCGACCGGATCCCCACTTTCCTATCTCCTTCTTTTTCCTCTCGTTGGCTGTCTTCTTCTGCTTCTACTTTCCTTCTATCCTTTTTATCCCTCCTTCACCCCACCCCTATAAGGCACTGCGCCGTGTCGCCTGAAGGCAGACAGAAATTAGGTGCCTTTTTCCTCTTCATTGTAACCACTACCACCATTCGCTTTCCGGGCGCGTTTCGAAGCAGAAGCAGAAACTTCGGAAGCCGTCATGTCTGGCCGTGGCAAAGGTGGCAAAGGGCTGGGGAAGGGTGGCGCCAAGCGTCATCGAAAGGTGTTGCGTGACAACATCCAGGGCATAACCAAGCCGGCCATCCGTCGTCTGGCGCGCCGTGGCGGTGTCAAGCGCATCTCTGGCCTCATCTACGAGGAAACTCGCGGCGTTCTCAAGGTGTTCCTCGAGAACGTGATCCGCGATGCCGTCACTTACACCGAGCACGCCAAAAGGAAGACCGTGACAGCCATGGACGTCGTGTACGCCCTCAAGCGTCAGGGCCGCACCCTGTACGGATTCGGAGGCTAAGAAGCCAGCGGCGTCGCCTGCAGCCAGCCAACGAGAACACAACAGCCCTCTTCAGGGCTACCCACTTGATGCTTCGGCAGTGTGATCCCAGCGGTTCGCCATACCCGTCCGTCCCTCTTTGCAATATCATTGCGTCATCGCTCAGGTGAGCAGCACCTCGTGTAGTAGTAGCTTGATCGCGCTGGGTACTTGTCACGTTCACCGCATTTCGTTCGCGTCGTCGTCTTTCTCCTGGGTCTGCATGCACGAATCAATCGCCGCATCTGCGAGTTCTTCCTCTCCTTCCTGCAAGCCAAGCTGCTAAAACGGGCCCGTCAAGCGAACGTCGCCTAGTTACCTTATCGCGCGAAGGAAGAAGCCGAGCGCAGCGTTCTACCCTGGTCACTGCATTCTTGGAGACACGACTATGCTCAGGAAGCACGAACTCGCTTTTTTCTTTGGAATGCCCACTACACGATCGCGTCACGTTGTGTCAAAATAAATAAAAACGCACTATGTTCTACCGTGGGGCACCCAGACGAAGAAGGGATGTGTACTTACAAATGAAAAAATTGATTGTGACAGGTTGGTCGTGTTTACCGCGCCCGCTGTGCACTCAGAAGTGCCCCATTCAATAACACATTGTGTACATTGTCACGCCTAATAATTTTTGTTTGTTTTTTTTTTTTCACACCTGGCGCTGCCGAGCTGCAAAATACAAAAAAAAAAGAAAGAAAAGTGGAAGGGGATGTTTAAACAGAATTTCTGCGCAAGTCAGAAGCAAGTACACAATAAGCGCTGCCCATGCAGCGTGCTGAGGGAAGCTGCACTTGATAGAAGTGGCACTCATGTACTGTACTGGTGCTGCGAACACTGCAGTTGTGAAAGCTTTACTTGGACGGACAGCTACGCAACAAGTGTTTCCATTTCGCCGGCAGAGGTGGTCACTCTAGGGAGGCTGGCTTCGCCGCCCACGCGAGAGGGGGGGGGGGGGACTAGCCCATGATGTAAACGCGAGAGGTTCGAGCGCGGGAAATTCGAAAGCAAGGCGCGCTCGCGTGAGCCTGCCGTCAGATGGCGACACCAACCCACGAGCATTGCATTTTCAAGTGCACCCTTGGTTTCCCACCCACCTCCGCACAGGACGAGGCGTGTCGAATGTGTAACCAAGGCGCACGACAGTGGTTCTGCTCAGGCAAGCCTACCTATAACAAAAATTGTTCTCCATGTGTGTACCTTCATTTTCTCGTGAAAATGTGAAAGAGGAGTGAATGGGGCTTTTTGAGGCGCGTGTTGATCTTCGTTTCTATTATGATTATTATTTTTCACCCTTTCATTGAGTCCATTTCCTGCTTTTTGTGCCACATATTTAGCACTTAGAGGTTGGGGGGGGGGGGGGGATTGCTGATGTGTAAGATGGAAAAGAAGAGGAAAGTGAGCCCCGAAACTGTCTGCATCAGGATGCGACACCTCAGCGGTAGCTCACAAGGGATGGGGGGTGAGGGGGGATTAAAAGGGTGGGAATAAAAGTGTAGAGAAAGAGACATGAGGGAAGCCAGAGTGAGACGACATATCGAGGGAATAGGAGTAAAAATGAAACAAAACATTCGAACGCAAACACCCCGTACATCCAACCGCCATTGAGCGCACCTAGTAGTTTGGCAAGTATGTATGAGTGATTCTTAAGAGGGAAAGGAAGATAAAATTGAGTCCCGTTACTGTCTGCGATTGAGCAAGTAGGCGCGCTCAGTGGCAGTTGGATGTACGGGGTGTTTGTGTTAGAATGTTTTGTTGCGTTTTACTCCTTGTCGTTGCGCGGACGTGTATGCATATACCAACACTGCCGGTGGTCTCTCGTCGTCTTCGCCCATCTACGTAATGGTCGCAAATAAGCGACAACGCAAGGAGCAAGTTTTTTTGGCGTGGCAGTGCGCATTTGCCCTCGGTGATGCGAGGCGCTCTAGTGCGATGCGCGCTGTTGGCGTGAATGGTGGCGTCTCGCACTCCGTCGCGCCGCTTCGGGAAGCGACGAGCTACAGCGTCGATTGATGTGTTGCCTGGAAGGCGAAAGAAATGCGCAGCAGGCTGTATTGTACAGCGGTAGTGGTTTCGTTTCGGTGTACCTCTTTGCAGCCGCGAACTGCACGGTTGCCCGAAAATGAGCGCCAGCCAGCATCCTGGCGTACGCTTCCGCGCTCGCACGCGGACGGGTTCTCACGCTTCGGCCAATGGGAGGGAGAGAGATGGGTCGTGCGGCGAAGCCGCTTTTGCCGATCTCCGGCAGGAGCGCAGTTTCGCTCCGTCAGTCGAGGTGATCGGACGCACGCAGCATGGCCCGAACTAAACAAACCGCGCGCAAGAGTACTGGAGGCAAGGCTCCGCGTAAGCAGCTTGCTACCAAGGCTGCTCGCAAGAGTGCCCCTGCCACAGGCGGGGTGAAGAAACCTCACCGTTACAGGCCTGGAACCGTGGCCCTGCGTGAAATTCGCCGATACCAGAAGTCGACCGAACTGCTGATCCGCAAGCTTCCCTTTCAGCGCCTGGTGCGGGAAATCGCTCAGGACTTCAAGACGGACCTCCGTTTCCAGAGTTCTGCCGTGATGGCCCTACAGGAAGCTAGCGAGGCCTACCTCGTTGGTCTTTTCGAAGACACCAACCTGTGCGCCATCCACGCTAAGCGCGTCACCATCATGCCAAAGGACATCCAGCTGGCTCGGCGCATTCGCGGTGAGCGCGCCTAAGTTGGGCTGCTCCCTGCGCTTCGGTCGACAGGCAAGCAACAACAAACGGTCCTTCTCAGGACCACCAACGTGTCTGCTTTGGCTACGAGACCACTCCAGGCCACGTACTCCGGCCGCACCCTCTTTTGCTGTCATGTTTTGTACGTACGTGGCTGCCGTTGTCTAGCGCGCGGAAGAACGGAACGTCGGCGCGTCGTTATTACGAAGAAATGGCTCAGCTTTGACAAATTCAAGGTAAAAGTGTGTATCATTATGAGTAGACAGAGAAAAGGTAGGCTAGCTTCAGTCGGTGTGTGTGCAGCAGCCGTGCTGCGACCCTGTGGTGTGTCAATTTCATTTATGTGTTTACCTTTTTGCCCGCCGCTTGTAAGGTGTTTTTGAGGGCTTCTGTTTGCGTAACGCCATGGTGACTTGGGCTGCTGGACCCCGGCGCAACTTTTGGGTGCACTCGTAGGAGGTGATGAAGTTTTACCGAGAGACGAAATAAACAATTGTATCGGGCCAGTTGGTAAGGATCCATCTCGCTAGGAAGCGCAGCCACTATTACACAGACCTCACAACACAAGCGCTTAACTTCAACTGAACTTTCATTGCAAACGTCAGAGTTTATAAAGGGGGTGAACAGAGAAAAAGAATAGTAAAAGGTAGACAACAAAAAGCACACGTGCCAGTCCCGCACATTACTGTCTGTTATTCTCTATCACCCCATCCAAAAAACAGTTCTTTCCGCGTGAGCGCGATAGAGAGTGCACTAACACACTCGAAATCATCGCGTGTCATTTCCTTTCATTTCTTTTGAAGCTGAACAAGTTTTTGTGCCATATTCTGGACAATTTTTTTTTTTTTTTTTTGCAATAAACGTTTAGTTGAAGTTAAGCGCTTGTGTTGTGTGTTCTGTGTAATAGTGGCTGCGCTGCCTAGCAAGATAGACGAAATAAATTGTGTTAGAAGCACCAAATGGAATGCGCTAACGGCGGGTTCTCTCTCTCTCTCTCTCTTTTTTTTTTTTACCTTACGTTTGTTTTTCTATTCAAAGGTATTAAATTTACTCTGTCCCTGTGCTGACCCGTTCAGGTGTCATCGTAAGGATAGACGGTTACGTGTGGAGCTTTTTTTTTTTTTTTTTTAATGAGAAATGACAACGCTTACATGCTCTTTTCTGTCTTTTTCGGTGCCGAGCTGCGTGATTTGGTTGTCTCTTTGCAGCATTTGGCGTCGCGCACTTGTGGCTAACTGATGTCGCGAGGAAATATATATAAAGTATAGAAAAACAAACACGCTTGAGGGTACGAACAGAGCCATCGTGACTGCGAAGCGAAACACGGCCGCGTCACCTGTTTGGGTGGTCCTTAGAAGGACCGTTTGGGGAATGCGGCGAGCGCGCGGAAGGGGTGCTCGCTTACGCCTTCTTCTCCGTCTTCTTTGGAAGAAGCACGGCTTGAATGTTGGGCAACACACCGCCCTGCGCGATGGTGACGCCGGAAAGCAGTTTGTTCAGCTCCTCGTCGTTGCGGATGGCGAGCTGCAAGTGACGGGGGATGATCCGGGTCTTCTTGTTGTCACGAGCGGCGTTGCCCGCCAGCTCGAGCACCTCGGCGGCCAGGTACTCGAGTACGGCAGCCAGGTAGACCGGAGCGCCAGCTCCGACGCGCTCGGCGTAGTTTCCCTTGCGTAGGAGGCGGTGAATACGGCCCACGGGGAACTGAAGCCCCGCGCGGCTAGAACGGGTCTTGCTCTTGCCTTTCGCCTTGCCGCCCTTGCCACGTCCGGACATGGTGTTGCTTTTCGCTTGGTACGACGCCGGTTGCCGAAAACAAGAAAGCTGCTGCCTTCTGAGATGAGAGCCGTGCTCGAATGGTTTCCGTTGCCACCATCGCGCGCCGCCGCTCGCGGGGAACGGATGAGAGTGTGAGAGAGAGAAGCCGTGCGAACCAATGGGGCGCGCGCGTTGTGCTGATCTCGTCAACACCCCTCGCTCATATTTAAGCGCGGCGAGACGGGGGGACACGCGCATTCGACTCTGGTCTCGCGTGCGTGTTGTGTGAAATCATGCCTCCCCAACCGTCTGGCAAAGCCGTCAAGAAGGCCGGCAAGGCGCAGAAGAATGTGCGCGCCACGGACAAGAAGAAGAAGAAGCGCCGCAGGAAGGAGAGCTTCTCCATCTACATCTATAAGGTGCTGAAGCAGGTGCACCCCGACACTGGTGTCTCCAGCAAGGCCATGTCCATCATGAACAGCTTCGTGAACGACATCTTCGAGCGTATCGCCGCCGAGTCGTCACGCCTTGCTCACTACAACAAGCGCTCGACCATCACGAGCCGGGAGATCCAGACCGCGGTGCGCCTGCTGCTGCCCGGAGAGCTGGCCAAGCACGCGGTGTCCGAGGGTACAAAAGCCGTCACCAAGTACACCAGCTCCAAGTAGGCGTGCGTCGTGGGCCACAGCGAGCAACGACAAATCAACGGCTCTTCTCAGAGCCACCCAAATTGTCTGCGTCGGCATAGGGGTTGTGCTGAGAGATTCGGCTCCGAATCCATCCTCTTCTCTCTGTTGAACACCGCTAGCAGGAGCGTTGGTGTGCCGCGCTCGACGTGTGTGCTCGGGGAGGTTGAACAGGTAAATTAGAGAAGACCGAGTGCGCGGAGAAAAGTGCCACAAGTACGGTAATGGAGGGAAAACAAAACCAGGAGCGTGGTAATTAAAAAAAAAAAAAAAACAGGGGGAAGGTGGCCGCTTCTCTCAAAAAAAGGTAACATGAACTCGAGTGTGTTCAGCTCTTGGGAAATGATAGAATAGGAAACTCGCGTCAGCGCTTGCCCGAGCAACTCCGACATGTCGGGCCAAATATGAAGGGGTATACACGGTATGCAGTGCATGCGGAGAGAAGGAAACTGCCGAACACTTGATAATGCTATGTAAAGGGCTTCACCTTATAGTTTAGAATGATGGCGCAGAGTTTTTCAAAAGCACCGGGGTTTAGAGACGGGGGAGGGCAAAATAGACTTTAGGCGGGTAGAATTAACTAGAAGGTGGTTATCTTATTGGTGGCTAAAGTCAAGGCAAGAGTGAAAACTAAACCATTCACTGCAAAGCACCGCGGTCCTATACTTCACTATTTAAAGAGAGAAAAAAAACAAGATAAATGTAGCTGTTTGTTAGGTCAGCATTATGGCTAGGTGGTGATAGCTGCCGCCCGATGTGAAGGGTACAGCCACATTCATCAGACAGCGCAGAGTTCCTTCTCTGCCACGCCATTCATTTGTTTACGAAATTGGGGCATTTATTTCTTGAGAGCGCAGGGCAGGCCCGTTTCGAGACTGTAGGAGGAGTGAATGTAGCTTAAAGTGCGTGGCGCGGTGAAAAATGTGCGGAAGCATTGATGCAAGAAAAGATAGGGGAGAAATATATAGACGCATGTGACAATAGCTGTAGAAGCAGAAAAGCGTGGCGGCGGACTGCATGCTAATTATTGTCCGAAAGCAAAGTATCGACAGCCCGAGTGAAGGAAAAAACAAAACTGTGCGTACGCATGACAGGGGTACCACGCAGGTGATTTATATAGTGCACAAAGAAGTACGAAATCCAGTAAAGAAAGGCGGTCGACACGAGGTATGGGCATTTCCCGTTTTCGCACCGAGTGCTCCGTTTGCGCGTCGCCGAAAGAAACATAGCCAGGCCGGCCAGCAAACGACACTGCTCGGCTTGACGTTTACATAATCACACGGTGTAGCGGAACACTGTGTTCTCTTCGAAAGAACAAATGCGCCTGTGCTAGGCACAAATGAGTGGTACGTTCCATTCGGAATGTGGTGGGAAACTTACCTTAAATGAATGAGCGGACGCACCGTTTATTTCCGCTTTGTTTTAGATTACTGACTATGTTCGGCGGGTCGACAGTGCATTTGTATGAAGCTTTCAAGCGCGATCATTTTGTAATTTCGCATCGTGCGTCCCTGCCACAAGTTCGGGGAAGGAATACTTTCAATATGGGAACCCTCATGATTGTGAAAGATGAAACTGCGACTACTTAAACACACTTGCACCACAGAAATGGCACGCGCAGTTTGGTATTGGGGCACGTGAGAAGGGAATACAATAGATGGGCATTGGCGCGCATCTTTTTTTCTTATTGATATGATATGTAAGGAGATGTCGGCGCACCATTATGGCGCCGGCTACTCCTTGGCCGTTGAGTTAAACTTGAACACGTATCTTGAAGCAAAACGTACAAAGCAGTGCATGGAAAGTAGAAAACTCGGGCAGAGATATGCAAAGACACACTTACACTTATACGCACATATCAGAACACAATGGTAAGTAAATGTTCGAAAGTCAATGAATGAAGTCTCTGATATAATGTCCCTCGATAATATTCGGTCCACCAGCACAAAACAGTAGAGCACACGTCTGGTCCGTATAAAGATGCATTCGCTCGTGTGTACATAATTGTCGACACGTCATTCATTTCACAACACACACATGATGAGAGTCACGTGATACTGTACATAATAAGTACATTTGTTACAAATGAAAGTTCGTTATTTCTTAATACTTATCAGCAATCCCGCTGTCTTGTAAAGAACGTGTTGATGCTTTTAAAGCGTGCGACTGTAAAACTCGAGTAGGCCACGGACCCAGAAGTTTCTTCATGTTAAACGGTCTGCGGTCTAATGCCAACTGTTCGGACTTAAGACGGCGTCTCGTGATGTGGACAGTCTACGAGAAGGTGACATACGTCTTCATCTATCAATCCGCATTCGCATTCGGGACTTTCAGCTCTGCCGTGTCTGTGCAAAGAAAAAAAAAAAAACAAATGTTTTTGTGTATGCCGTGCCTAGCCTCAATCGGTCAATTAGAGTTTCCGATATTCTATCTAATGCCAGCGTAATTTTTAATTCAATAAATGGATCGATGTGGTATAAATCGCACCTCTTTGTACTTTGGTCAAACCAAGCAGTTTTGCTCATTCTGAAAGTTGTATTCTTTATAATACTACGCAATTCACTTTTTTCGAAATATTGGTTGCCACGATGTGTAGACCTACTTTGTGTGCTCTGGACGGCTCTGGAAGGCCAACTGCAAATCTTCTTTGCACAGCTGATGCCGTCCGGATAGTCGTTGATAGATTACTTAACAGGTTGTCAGCCTCCGAAGGTATTATGTAAGCGAAAGTACGCATGCGTAAAACATGCAGCGAACGAACACTCTTCCAACGCTGTAAAGAAGAAAGAATGCATAAAGGGTGGTGCATTTTACGCTCCAATCTCGTCCTATGTAAGGCGCTTTAGAGTTAGGGCTGTTTTGCCTGTAATTGCGTGACCCTTGCAGGGTTCCTCACAGTGCAACCGTGCACTTGAAACGGGCAGGTGTTGAACCACCCCGCAAGGAGATGGGGAAACTTCGCTGCGACCGGACCGCTTGACAGTCCGTGTTTACGGGAGGAGAGGCGCGCCCGAGAGGAGGTGCGCTCTCACTCTCTGCCGTCCCCGTGAATGCTGAAATGAGCGCGGTCGCGTTGCGTGGCTTCGGTGAAACTGCCGTATCGCGATATGTAGTGGAGCTGCCACAGTAAAATTTGAGACACGCGTAGCCAGCCAAAGGTGCTGTTACTTTGCCGAATTTCACGTGCCGGCGTCCACAACAACGCGAGCACGCTTTGTTTAGAAATTTCCGGCCATGAGGCCGTGCCCGGACCGCGTGTGTTAGTCCCTTGGTTTGGCGACAAGGATGGCGTCAAAGTGACGCCGTGAAACGGGTTTCGTGCGTGCAAATGAGGCATTGATGTGATTAGAGAGAAAGCGAGAACATAGAAAAGAAAAAAAAAAAAGAGGGGGGGGGGGCACACGCCGGGGACGAGTAGTCGCAAAGTGTTAAGTGTGCAGTTTATTTACGTGCGGCACACAGGTGAGCTGTTGCAGCTGTGAGTTTTGACAAATATTGCGTGTGTCATGTTCAGTGGACACGATGAAACGTTTTTTAGCGAACGCGTTGTATCCGCTGGGCTTGTACGTACGCGTACATGAATTGTCGCTTACTCGGTTTGATGTCTCCTTGCCGCTGGGGCAGCTGATACGACTGATACGCCATTTTGCAGCAGTGAAGGGTGCGTGAATGAATGGGCAAGAAACTTAGCAACAGTAACGAGAAAAGAATTAAAAACAAACAAACAAACGAAAGCATGTTTGCCGTGTATATTCAATCTTGTAGTGCAGAAAAATAGTCAGTGCAGCAACCTGCGCGGCCAACGCGCTCCTCGCGAAGAAAAGAGGGAGAGAGAGACGAGCTGGCCGCCGACCAACCGGCGTGCGCCGTTCGCCTTCCTCCTCAGTCTCGCGGGCCGGCGCCGACACCGCGACTCGATCGTGTCGAGCATTCGGATTCGCTCGCAGGATTTCAAGCTGGACGGTTGTGCCCTCGCGATCTCCGACTTCAGCGTAGCTCCCGCCGACTGGTTCGCCCTCCGCGGTCTCCTGACGCCGTGTAGCTCTCGCATTGTGGCACCCCGCCCTTGGACTGCTTCGACCGGATCCCCACTTTCCTATCTCCTTCTTTTTCCTCTCGTTGGCTGTCTTCTTCTGCTTCTACTTTCCTTCTATTCTTTTTATCCCTCCTTCCCCCCACCCCTATAAGGCACTGCGCCGTGTCGCCTGAAGGCAGACAGAAATTAGGTGCCTTTTTCCTCTTCATTCTAATCACTACCACCACCACCATTCGCTTTCCGGGCGCGTTTCGAAGCAGAAGCAGAAACTTCGGAAGCCGTCATGTCTGGCCGTGGCAAAGGTGGCAAAGGGCTGGGGAAGGGTGGCGCCAAGCGTCATCGAAAGGTGTTGCGTGACAACATCCAGGGCATAACCAAGCCGGCCATCCGTCGTCTGGCGCGCCGTGGCGGTGTCAAGCGCATCTCTGGCCTCATCTACGAGGAAACTCGCGGCGTTCTCAAGGTGTTCCTCGAGAACGTGATCCGCGATGCCGTCACTTACACCGAGCACGCCAAAAGGAAGACCGTGACAGCCATGGACGTCGTGTACGCCCTCAAGCGTCAGGGCCGCACCCTGTACGGATTCGGAGGCTAAGAAGCCAGCGGCGTCGCCTGCAGCCAGCCAACGAGAACACAACAGCCCTCTTCAGGGCTACCCACTTGATGCTTCGGCAGTGTGATCCCAGCGGTTCGCCATACCCGTCCGTCCCTCTTTGCAATATCATTGCGTCATCGCTCAGGTGAGCAGCACCTCGTGTAGTAGTAGCTTGATCGCGCTGGGTACTTGTCACGTTCACCGCATTTCGTTCGCGTCGTCGTCTTTCTCCTGGGTCTGCATGCACGAATCAATCGCCGCATCTGCGAGTTCTTCCTCTCCTTCCTGCAAGCCAAGCTGCTAAAACGGGCCCGTCAAGCGAACGTCGCCTAGTTACCTTATCGCGCGAAGGAAGAAGCCGAGCGCAGCGTTCTACCCTGGTCACTGCATTCTTGGAGACACGACTATGCTCAGGAAGCACGAACTCGCTTTTTTCTTTGGAATGCCCACTACACGATCGCGTCACGTTGTGTCAAAATAAATAAAAACGCACTATGTTCTACCGTGGGGCACCCAGACGAAGAAGGGATGTGTACTTACAAATGAAAAAATTGATTGTGACAGGTTGGTCGTGTTTACCGCGCCCGCTGTGCACTCAGAAGTGCCCCATTCAATAACACATTGTGTACATTGTCACGCCTAATAATTTTTGTTTGTTTTTTTTTTTCACACCTGGCGCTGCCGAGCTGCAAAATACAAAAAAAAAAAGAAAGAAAAGTGGAAGGGGATGTTTAAACAGAATTTCTGCGCAAGTCAGAAGCAAGTACACAATAAGCGCTGCCCATGCAGCGTGCTGAGGGAAGCTGCACTTGATAGAAGTGGCACTCATGTACTGTACTGGTGCTGCGAACACTGCAGTTGTGAAAGCTTTACTTGGACGGACAGCTACGCAACAAGTGTTTCCATTTCGCCGGCAGAGGTGGTCACTCTAGGGAGGCTGGCTTCGCCGCCCACGCGAGAGGGGGGGGGGGGGGGGGACTAGCCCATGATGTAAACGCGAGAGGTTCGAGCGCGGGAAATTCGAAAGCAAGGCGCGCTCGCGTGAGCCTGCCGTCAGATGGCGACACCAACCCACGAGCATTGCATTTTCAAGTGCACCCTTGGTTTCCCACCCACCTCCGCACAGGACGAGGCGTGTCGAATGTGTAACCAAGGCGCACGACAGTGGTTCTGCTCAGGCAAGCCTACCTATAACAAAAATTGTTCTCCATGTGTGTACCTTCATTTTCTCGTGAAAATGTGAAAGAGGAGTGAATGGGGCTTTTTGAGGCGCGTGTTGATCTTCGTTTCTATTATGATTATTATTTTTCACCCTTTCATTGAGTCCATTTCCTGCTTTTTGTGCCACATATTTAGCACTTAGAGGTTGGGGGGGGGGGGGGATTGCTGATGTGTAAGATGGAAAAGAAGAGGAAAGTGAGCCCCGAAACTGTCTGCATCAGGATGCGACACCTCAGCGGTAGCTCACAAGGGATGGGGGGTGAGGGGGGATTAAAAGGGTGGGAATAAAAGTGTAGAGAAAGAGACATGAGGGAAGCCAGAGTGAGACGACATATCGAGGGAATAGGAGTAAAAATGAAACAAAACATTCGAACGCAAACACCCCGTACATCCAACCGCCATTGAGCGCACCTAGTAGTTTGGCAAGTATGTATGAGTGATTCTTAAGAGGGAAAGGAAGATAAAATTGAGTCCCGTTACTGTCTGCGATTGAGCAAGTAGGCGCGCTCAGTGGCAGTTGGATGTACGGGGTGTTTGTGTTAGAATGTTTTGTTGCGTTTTACTCCTTGTCGTTGCGCGGACGTGTATGCATATACCAACACTGCCGGTGGTCTCTCGTCGTCTTCGCCCATCTACGTAATGGTCGCAAATAAGCGACAACGCAAGGAGCAAGTTTTTTTGGCGTGGCAGTGCGCATTTGCCCTCGGTGATGCGAGGCGCTCTAGTGCGATGCGCGCTGTTGGCGTGAATGGTGGCGTCTCGCACTCCGTCGCGCCGCTTCGGGAAGCGACGAGCTACAGCGTCGATTGATGTGTTGCCTGGAAGGCGAAAGAAATGCGCAGCAGGCTGTATTGTACAGCGGTAGTGGTTTCGTTTCGGTGTACCTCTTTGCAGCCGCGAACTGCACGGTTGCCCGAAAATGAGCGCCAGCCAGCATCCTGGCGTACGCTTCCGCGCTCGCACGCGGACGGGTTCTCACGCTTCGGCCAATGGGAGGGAGAGAGATGGGTCGTGCGGCGAAGCCGCTTTTGCCGATCTCCGGCAGGAGCGCAGTTTCGCTCCGTCAGTCGAGGTGATCGGACGCACGCAGCATGGCCCGAACTAAACAAACCGCGCGCAAGAGTACTGGAGGCAAGGCTCCGCGTAAGCAGCTTGCTACCAAGGCTGCTCGCAAGAGTGCCCCTGCCACCGGCGGGGTGAAGAAACCTCACCGTTACAGGCCTGGAACCGTGGCCCTGCGTGAAATTCGCCGATACCAGAAGTCGACCGAACTGCTGATCCGCAAGCTTCCCTTTCAGCGCCTGGTGCGGGAAATCGCTCAGGACTTCAAGACGGACCTCCGTTTCCAGAGTTCTGCCGTGATGGCCCTACAGGAAGCTAGCGAGGCCTACCTCGTTGGTCTTTTCGAAGACACCAACCTGTGCGCCATCCACGCTAAGCGCGTCACCATCATGCCAAAGGACATCCAGCTGGCTCGGCGCATTCGCGGTGAGCGCGCCTAAGTTGGGCTGCTCCCTGCGCTTCGGTCGACAGGCAAGCAACAACAAACGGTCCTTCTCAGGACCACCAACGTGTCTGCTTTGGCTACGAGACCACTCCAGGCCACGTACTCCGGCCGCACCCTCTTTTGCTGTCATGTTTTGTACGTACGTGGCTGCCGTTGTCTAGCGCGCGGAAGAACGGAACGTCGGCGCGTCGTTATTACGAAGAAATGGCTCAGCTTTGACAAATTCAAGGTAAAAGTGTGTATCATTATGAGTAGACAGAGAAAAGGTAGGCTAGCTTCAGTCGGTGTGTGTGCAGCAGCCGTGCTGCGACCCTGTGGTGTGTCAATTTCATTTATGTGTTTACCTTTTTGCCCGCCGCTTGTAAGGTGTTTTTGAGGGCTTCTGTTTGCGTAACGCCATGGTGACTTGGGCTGCTGGACCCCGGCGCAACTTTTGGGTGCACTCGTAGGAGGTGATGAAGTTTTACCGAGAGACGAAATAAACAATTGTATCGGGCCAGTTGGTAAGGATCCATCTCGCTAGGAAGCGCAGCCACTATTACACAGACCTCACAACACAAGCGCTTAACTTCAACTGAACTTTCATTGCAAACGTCAGAGTTTATAAAGGGGGTGAACAGAGAAAAAGAATAGTAAAAGGTAGACAACAAAAAGCACACGTGCCAGTCCCGCACATTACTGTCTGTTATTCTCTATCACCCCATCCAAAAAACAGTTCTTTCCGCGTGAGCGCGATAGAGAGTGCACTAACACACTCGAAATCATCGCGTGTCATTTCCTTTCATTTCTTTTGAAGCTGAACAAGTTTTTGTGCCATATTCTGGACAATTTTTTTTTTTTTTTTTTGCAATAAACGTTTAGTTGAAGTTAAGCGCTTGTGTTGTGTGTTCTGTGTAATAGTGGCTGCGCTGCCTAGCAAGATAGACGAAATAAATTGTGTTAGAAGCACCAAATGGAATGCGCTAACGGCGGGTTCTCTCTCTCTCTCTCTCTCTTTTTTTTTTTACCTTACGTTTGTTTTTCTATTCAAAGGTATTAAATTTACTCTGTCCCTGTGCTGACCCGTTCAGGTGTCATCGTAAGGATAGACGGTTACGTGTGGAGCTTTTTTTTTTTTTTTTTTAATGAGAAATGACAACGCTTACATGCTCTTTTCTGTCTTTTTCGGTGCCGAGCTGCGTGATTTGGTTGTCTCTTTGCAGCATTTGGCGTCGCGCACTTGTGGCTAACTGATGTCGCGAGGAAATATATATAAAGTATAGAAAAACAAACACGCTTGAGGGTACGAACAGAGCCATCGTGACTGCGAAGCGAAACACGGCCGCGTCACCTGTTTGGGTGGTCCTTAGAAGGACCGTTTGGGGAATGCGGCGAGCGCGCGGAAGGGGTGCTCGCTTACGCCTTCTTCTCCGTCTTCTTTGGAAGAAGCACGGCTTGAATGTTGGGCAACACACCGCCCTGCGCGATGGTGACGCCGGAAAGCAGTTTGTTCAGCTCCTCGTCGTTGCGGATGGCGAGCTGCAAGTGACGGGGGATGATCCGGGTCTTCTTGTTGTCACGAGCGGCGTTGCCCGCCAGCTCGAGCACCTCGGCGGCCAGGTACTCGAGTACGGCAGCCAGGTAGACCGGAGCGCCAGCTCCGACGCGCTCGGCGTAGTTTCCCTTGCGTAGGAGGCGGTGAATACGGCCCACGGGGAACTGAAGCCCCGCGCGGCTAGAACGGGTCTTGCTCTTGCCTTTCGCCTTGCCGCCCTTGCCACGTCCGGACATGGTGTTGCTTTTCGCTTGGTACGACGCCGGTTGCCGAAAACAAGAAAGCTGCTGCCTTCTGAGATGAGAGCCGTGCTCGAATGGTTTCCGTTGCCACCATCGCGCGCCGCCGCTCGCGGGGAACGGATGAGAGTGTGAGAGAGAGAAGCCGTGCGAACCAATGGGGCGCGCGCGTTGTGCTGATCTCGTCAACACCCCTCGCTCATATTTAAGCGCGGCGAGACGGGGGGACACGCGCATTCGACTCTGGTCTCGCGTGCGTGTTGTGTGAAATCATGCCTCCCCAACCGTCTGGCAAAGCCGTCAAGAAGGCCGGCAAGGCGCAGAAGAATGTGCGCGCCACGGACAAGAAGAAGAAGAAGCGCCGCAGGAAGGAGAGCTTCTCCATCTACATCTATAAGGTGCTGAAGCAGGTGCACCCCGACACTGGTGTCTCCAGCAAGGCCATGTCCATCATGAACAGCTTCGTGAACGACATCTTCGAGCGTATCGCCGCCGAGTCGTCACGCCTTGCTCACTACAACAAGCGCTCGACCATCACGAGCCGGGAGATCCAGACCGCGGTGCGCCTGCTGCTGCCCGGAGAGCTGGCCAAGCACGCGGTGTCCGAGGGTACAAAAGCCGTCACCAAGTACACCAGCTCCAAGTAGGCGTGCGTCGTGGGCCACAGCGAGCAACGACAAATCAACGGCTCTTCTCAGAGCCACCCAAATTGTCTGCGTCGGCATAGGGGTTGTGCTGAGAGATTCGGCTCCGAATCCATCCTCTTCTCTCTGTTGAACACCGCTAGCAGGAGCGTTGGTGTGCCGCGCTCGACGTGTGTGCTCGGGGAGGTTGAACAGGTAAATTAGAGAAGACCGAGTGCGCGGAGAAAAGTGCCACAAGTACGGTAATGGAGGGAAAACAAAACCAGGAGCGTGGTAATTAAAAAAAAAAAAAAAAAAACAGGGGGAAGGTGGCCGCTTCTCTCAAAAAAAGGTAACATGAACTCGAGTGTGTTCAGCTCTTGGGAAATGATAGAATAGGAAACTCGCGTCAGCGCTTGCCCGAGCAACTCCGACATGTCGGGCCAAATATGAAGGGGTATACACGGTATGCAGTGCATGCGGAGAGAAGGAAACTGCCGAACACTTGATAATGCTATGTAAAGGGCTTCACCTTATAGTTTAGAATGATGGCGCAGAGTTTTTCAAAAGCACCGGGGTTTAGAGACGGGGGAGGGCAAAATAGACTTTAGGCGGGTAGAATTAACTAGAAGGTGGTTATCTTATTGGTGGCTAAAGTCAAGGCAAGAGTGAAAACTAAACCATTCACTGCAAAGCACCGCGGTCCTATACTTCACTATTTAAAGAGAGAAAAAAAACAAGATAAATGTAGCTGTTTGTTAGGTCAGCATTATGGCTAGGTGGTGATAGCTGCCGCCCGATGTGAAGGGTACAGCCACATTCATCAGACAGCGCAGAGTTCCTTCTCTGCCACGCCATTCATTTGTTTACGAAATTGGGGCATTTATTTATTGAGAGCGCAGGGCAGGCCCGTTTCGAGACTGTAGGAGGAGTGAATGTAGCTTAAAGTGCGTGGCGCGGTGAAAAATGTGCGGAAGCATTGATGCAAGAAAAGATAGGGGAGAAATATATAGACGCATGTGACAATAGCTGTAGAAGCAGAAAAGCGTGGCGGCGGACTGCATGCTAATTATTGTCCGAAAGCAAAGTATCGACAGCCCGAGTGAAGGAAAAAACAAAACTGTGCGTACGCATGACAGGGGTACCACGCAGGTGATTTATATAGTGCACAAAGAAGTACGAAATCCAGTAAAGAAAGGCGGTCGACACGAGGTATGGGCATTTCCCGTTTTCGCACCGAGTGCTCCGTTTGCGCGTCGCCGAAAGAAACATAGCCAGGCCGGCCAGCAAACGACACTGCTCGGCTTGACGTTTACATAATCACACGGTGTAGCGGAACACTGTGTTCTCTTCGAAAGAACAAATGCGCCTGTGCTAGGCACAAATGAGTGGTACGTTCCATTCGGAATGTGGTGGGAAACTTACCTTAAATGAATGAGCGGACGCACCGTTTATTTCCGCTTTGTTTTAGATTACTGACTATGTTCGGCGGGTCGACAGTGCATTTGTATGAAGCTTTCAAGCGCGATCATTTTGTAATTTCGCATCGTGCGTCCCTGCCACAAGTTCGGGGAAGGAATACTTTCAATATGGGAACCCTCATGATTGTGAAAGATGAAACTGCGACTACTTAAACACACTTGCACCACAGAAATGGCACGCGCAGTTTGGTATTGGGGCACGTGAGAAGGGAATACAATAGATGGGCATTGGCGCGCATCTTTTTTTCTTATTGATATGATATGTAAGGAGATGTCGGCGCACCATTATGGCGCCGGCTACTCCTTGGCCGTTGAGTTAAACTTGAACACGTATCTTGAAGCAAAACGTACAAAGCAGTGCATGGAAAGTAGAAAACTCGGGCAGAGATATGCAAAGACACACTTACACTTATACGCACATATCAGAACACAATGGTAAGTAAATGTTCGAAAGTCAATGAATGAAGTCTCTGATATAATGTCCCTCGATAATATTCGGTCCACCAGCACAAAACAGTAGAGCACACGTCTGGTCCGTATAAAGATGCATTCGCTCGTGTGTACATAATTGTCGACACGTCATTCATTTCACAACACACACATGATGAGAGTCACGTGATACTGTACATAATAAGTACATTTGTTACAAATGAAAGTTCGTTATTTCTTAATACTTATCAGCAATCCCGCTGTCTTGTAAAGAACGTGTTGATGCTTTTAAAGCGTGCGACTGTAAAACTCGAGTAGGCCACGGACCCAGAAGTTTCTTCATGTTAAACGGTCTGCGGTCTAATGCCAACTGTTCGGACTTAAGACGGCGTCTCGTGATGTGGACAGTCTACGAGAAGGTGACATACGTCTTCATCTATCAATCCGCATTCGCATTCGGGACTTTCAGCTCTGCCGTGTCTGTGCAAAGAAAAAAAAAAAAACAAATGTTTTTGTGTATGCCGTGCCTAGCCTCAATCGGTCAATTAGAGTTTCCGATATTCTATCTAATGCCAGCGTAATTTTTAATTCAATAAATGGATCGATGTGGTATAAATCGCACCTCTTTGTACTTTGGTCAAACCAAGCAGTTTTGCTCATTCTGAAAGTTGTATTCTTTATAATACTACGCAATTCACTTTTTTCGAAATATTGGTTGCCACGATGTGTAGACCTACTTTGTGTGCTCTGGACGGCTCTGGAAGGCCAACTGCAAATCTTCTTTGCACAGCTGATGCCGTCCGGATAGTCGTTGATAGATTACTTAACAGGTTGTCAGCCTCCGAAGGTATTATGTAAGCGAAAGTACGCATGCGTAAAACATGCAGCGAACGAACACTCTTCCAACGCTGTAAAGAAGAAAGAATGCATAAAGGGTGGTGCATTTTACGCTCCAATCTCGTCCTATGTAAGGCGCTTTAGAGTTAGGGCTGTTTTGCCTGTAATTGCGTGACCCTTGCAGGGTTCCTCACAGTGCAACCGTGCACTTGAAACGGGCAGGTGTTGAACCACCCCGCAAGGAGATGGGGAAACTTCGCTGCGACCGGACCGCTTGACAGTCCGTGTTTACGGGAGGAGAGGCGCGCCCGAGAGGAGGTGCGCTCTCACTCTCTGCCGTCCCCGTGAATGCTGAAATGAGCGCGGTCGCGTTGCGTGGCTTCGGTGAAACTGCCGTATCGCGATATGTAGTGGAGCTGCCACAGTAAAATTTGAGACACGCGTAGCCAGCCAAAGGTGCTGTTACTTTGCCGAATTTCACGTGCCGGCGTCCACAACAACGCGAGCACGCTTTGTTTAGAAATTTCCGGCCATGAGGCCGTGCCCGGACCGCGTGTGTTAGTCCCTTGGTTTGGCGACAAGGATGGCGTCAAAGTGACGCCGTGAAACGGGTTTCGTGCGTGCAAATGAGGCATTGATGTGATTAGAGAGAAAGCGAGAACATAGAAAAGAAAAAAAAAAAAGAGGGGGGGGGGCACACGCCGGGGACGAGTAGTCGCAAAGTGTTAAGTGTGCAGTTTATTTACGTGCGGCACACAGGTGAGCTGTTGCAGCTGTGAGTTTTGACAAATATTGCGTGTGTCATGTTCAGTGGACACGATGAAACGTTTTTTAGCGAACGCGTTGTATCCGCTGGGCTTGTACGTACGCGTACATGAATTGTCGCTTACTCGGTTTGATGTCTCCTTGCCGCTGGGGCAGCTGATACGACTGATACGCCATTTTGCAGCAGTGAAGGGTGCGTGAATGAATGGGCAAGAAACTTAGCAACAGTAACGAGAAAAGAATTAAAAACAAACAAACAAACGAAAGCATGTTTGCCGTGTATATTCAATCTTGTAGTGCAGAAAAATAGTCAGTGCAGCAACCTGCGCGGCCAACGCGCTCCTCGCGAAGAAAAGAGGGAGAGAGAGACGAGCTGGCCGCCGACCAACCGGCGTGCGCCGTTCGCCTTCCTCCTCAGTCTCGCGGGCCGGCGCCGACACCGCGACTCGATCGTGTCGAGCATTCGCTTTCCGGGCGCGTTTCGAAGCAGAAGCAGAAACTTCGGAAGCCGTCATGTCTGGCCGTGGCAAAGGTGGCAAAGGGCTGGGGAAGGGTGGCGCCAAGCGTCATCGAAAGGTGTTGCGTGACAACATCCAGGGCATAACCAAGCCGGCCATCCGTCGTCTGGCGCGCCGTGGCGGTGTCAAGCGCATCTCTGGCCTCATCTACGAGGAAACTCGCGGCGTTCTCAAGGTGTTCCTCGAGAACGTGATCCGCGATGCCGTCACTTACACCGAGCACGCCAAAAGGAAGACCGTGACAGCCATGGACGTCGTGTACGCCCTCAAGCGTCAGGGCCGCACCCTGTACGGATTCGGAGGCTAAGAAGCCAGCGGCGTCGCCTGCAGCCAGCCAACGAGAACACAACAGCCCTCTTCAGGGCTACCCACTTGATGCTTCGGCAGTGTGATCCCAGCGGTTCGCCATACCCGTCCGTCCCTCTTTGCAATATCATTGCGTCATCGCTCAGGTGAGCAGCACCTCGTGTAGTAGTAGCTTGATCGCGCTGGGTACTTGTCACGTTCACCGCATTTCGTTCGCGTCGTCGTCTTTCTCCTGGGTCTGCATGCACGAATCAATCGCCGCATCTGCGAGTTCTTCCTCTCCTTCCTGCAAGCCAAGCTGCTAAAACGGGCCCGTCAAGCGAACGTCGCCTAGTTACCTTATCGCGCGAAGGAAGAAGCCGAGCGCAGCGTTCTACCCTGGTCACTGCATTCTTGGAGACACGACTATGCTCAGGAAGCACGAACTCGCTTTTTTCTTTGGAATGCCCACTACACGATCGCGTCACGTTGTGTCAAAATAAATAAAAACGCACTATGTTCTACCGTGGGGCACCCAGACGAAGAAGGGATGTGTACTTACAAATGAAAAAATTGATTGTGACAGGTTGGTCGTGTTTACCGCGCCCGCTGTGCACTCAGAAGTGCCCCATTCAATAACACATTGTGTACATTGTCACGCCTAATAATTTTTGTTTGTTTTTTTTTTTCACACCTGGCGCTGCCGAGCTGCAAAATACAAAAAAAAAAAGAAAGAAAAGTGGAAGGGGATGTTTAAACAGAATTTCTGCGCAAGTCAGAAGCAAGTACACAATAAGCGCTGCCCATGCAGCGTGCTGAGGGAAGCTGCACTTGATAGAAGTGGCACTCATGTACTGTACTGGTGCTGCGAACACTGCAGTTGTGAAAGCTTTACTTGGACGGACAGCTACGCAACAAGTGTTTCCATTTCGCCGGCAGAGGTGGTCACTCTAGGGAGGCTGGCTTCGCCGCCCACGCGAGAGGGGGGGGGGGGGGGGACTAGCCCATGATGTAAACGCGAGAGGTTCGAGCGCGGGAAATTCGAAAGCAAGGCGCGCTCGCGTGAGCCTGCCGTCAGATGGCGACACCAACCCACGAGCATTGCATTTTCAAGTGCACCCTTGGTTTCCCACCCACCTCCGCACAGGACGAGGCGTGTCGAATGTGTAACCAAGGCGCACGACAGTGGTTCTGCTCAGGCAAGCCTACCTATAACAAAAATTGTTCTCCATGTGTGTACCTTCATTTTCTCGTGAAAATGTGAAAGAGGAGTGAATGGGGCTTTTTGAGGCGCGTGTTGATCTTCGTTTCTATTATGATTATTATTTTTCACCCTTTCATTGAGTCCATTTCCTGCTTTTTGTGCCACATATTTAGCACTTAGAGGTTGGGGGGGGGGGGGGGGATTGCTGATGTGTAAGATGGAAAAGAAGAGGAAAGTGAGCCCCGAAACTGTCTGCATCAGGATGCGACACCTCAGCGGTAGCTCACAAGGGATGGGGGGTGAGGGGGGATTAAAAGGGTGGGAATAAAAGTGTAGAGAAAGAGACATGAGGGAAGCCAGAGTGAGACGACATATCGAGGGAATAGGAGTAAAAATGAAACAAAACATTCGAACGCAAACACCCCGTACATCCAACCGCCATTGAGCGCACCTAGTAGTTTGGCAAGTATGTATGAGTGATTCTTAAGAGGGAAAGGAAGATAAAATTGAGTCCCGTTACTGTCTGCGATTGAGCAAGTAGGCGCGCTCAGTGGCAGTTGGATGTACGGGGTGTTTGTGTTAGAATGTTTTGTTGCGTTTTACTCCTTGCGTTGCGCGGACGTGTATGCATATACCAACACTGCCGGTGGTCTCTCGTCGTCTTCGCCCATCTACGTAATGGTCGCAAATAAGCGACAACGCAAGGAGCAAGTTTTTTTGGCGTGGCAGTGCGCATTTGCCCTCGGTGATGCGAGGCGCTCTAGTGCGATGCGCGCTGTTGGCGTGAATGGTGGCGTCTCGCACTCCGTCGCGCCGCTTCGGGAAGCGACGAGCTACAGCGTCGATTGATGTGTTGCCTGGAAGGCGAAAGAAATGCGCAGCAGGCTGTATTGTACAGCGGTAGTGGTTTCGTTTCGGTGTACCTCTTTGCAGCCGCGAACTGCACGGTTGCCCGAAAATGAGCGCCAGCCAGCATCCTGGCGTACGCTTCCGCGCTCGCACGCGGACGGGTTCTCACGCTTCGGCCAATGGGAGGGAGAGAGATGGGTCGTGCGGCGAAGCCGCTTTTGCCGATCTCCGGCAGGAGCGCAGTTTCGCTCCGTCAGTCGAGGTGATCGGACGCACGCAGCATGGCCCGAACTAAACAAACCGCGCGCAAGAGTACTGGAGGCAAGGCTCCGCGTAAGCAGCTTGCTACCAAGGCTGCTCGCAAGAGTGCCCCTGCCACAGGCGGGGTGAAGAAACCTCACCGTTACAGGCCTGGAACCGTGGCCCTGCGTGAAATTCGCCGATACCAGAAGTCGACCGAACTGCTGATCCGCAAGCTTCCCTTTCAGCGCCTGGTGCGGGAAATCGCTCAGGACTTCAAGACGGACCTCCGTTTCCAGAGTTCTGCCGTGATGGCCCTACAGGAAGCTAGCGAGGCCTACCTCGTTGGTCTTTTCGAAGACACCAACCTGTGCGCCATCCACGCTAAGCGCGTCACCATCATGCCAAAGGACATCCAGCTGGCTCGGCGCATTCGCGGTGAGCGCGCCTAAGTTGGGCTGCTCCCTGCGCTTCGGTCGACAGGCAAGCAACAACAAACGGTCCTTCTCAGGACCACCAACGTGTCTGCTTTGGCTACGAGACCACTCCAGGCCACGTACTCCGGCCGCACCCTCTTTTGCTGTCATGTTTTGTACGTACGTGGCTGCCGTTGTCTAGCGCGCGGAAGAACGGAACGTCGGCGCGTCGTTATTACGAAGAAATGGCTCAGCTTTGACAAATTCAAGGTAAAAGTGTGTATCATTATGAGTAGACAGAGAAAAGGTAGGCTAGCTTCAGTCGGTGTGTGTGCAGCAGCCGTGCTGCGACCCTGTGGTGTGTCAATTTCATTTATGTGTTTACCTTTTTGCCCGCCGCTTGTAAGGTGTTTTTGAGGGCTTCTGTTTGCGTAACGCCATGGTGACTTGGGCTGCTGGACCCCGGCGCAACTTTTGGGTGCACTCGTAGGAGGTGATGAAGTTTTACCGAGAGACGAAATAAACAATTGTATCGGGCCAGTTGGTAAGGATCCATCTCGCTAGGAAGCGCAGCCACTATTACACAGACCTCACAACACAAGCGCTTAACTTCAACTGAACTTTCATTGCAAACGTCAGAGTTTATAAAGGGGGTGAACAGAGAAAAAGAATAGTAAAAGGTAGACAACAAAAAGCACACGTGCCAGTCCCGCACATTACTGTCTGTTATTCTCTATCACCCCATCCAAAAAACAGTTCTTTCCGCGTGAGCGCGATAGAGAGTGCACTAACACACTCGAAATCATCGCGTGTCATTTCCTTTCATTTCTTTTGAAGCTGAACAAGTTTTTGTGCCATATTCTGGACAATTTTTTTTTTTTTTTTTTGCAATAAACGTTTAGTTGAAGTTAAGCGCTTGTGTTGTGTGTTCTGTGTAATAGTGGCTGCGCTGCCTAGCAAGATAGACGAAATAAATTGTGTTAGAAGCACCAAATGGAATGCGCTAACGGCGGGTTCTCTCTCTCTCTCTCTCTTTTTTTTTTTTTTACCTTACGTTTGTTTTTCTATTCAAAGGTATTAAATTTACTCTGTCCCTGTGCTGACCCGTTCAGGTGTCATCGTAAGGATAGACGGTTACGTGTGGAGCTTTTTTTTTTTTTTTTTTAATGAGAAATGACAACGCTTACATGCTCTTTTCTGTCTTTTTCGGTGCCGAGCTGCGTGATTTGGTTGTCTCTTTGCAGCATTTGGCGTCGCGCACTTGTGGCTAACTGATGTCGCGAGGAAATATATATAAAGTATAGAAAAACAAACACGCTTGAGGGTACGAACAGAGCCATCGTGACTGCGAAGCGAAACACGGCCGCGTCACCTGTTTGGGTGGTCCTTAGAAGGACCGTTTGGGGAATGCGGCGAGCGCGCGGAAGGGGTGCTCGCTTACGCCTTCTTCTCCGTCTTCTTTGGAAGAAGCACGGCTTGAATGTTGGGCAACACACCGCCCTGCGCGATGGTGACGCCGGAAAGCAGTTTGTTCAGCTCCTCGTCGTTGCGGATGGCGAGCTGCAAGTGACGGGGGATGATCCGGGTCTTCTTGTTGTCACGAGCGGCGTTGCCCGCCAGCTCGAGCACCTCGGCGGCCAGGTACTCGAGTACGGCAGCCAGGTAGACCGGAGCGCCAGCTCCGACGCGCTCGGCGTAGTTTCCCTTGCGTAGGAGGCGGTGAATACGGCCCACGGGGAACTGAAGCCCCGCGCGGCTAGAACGGGTCTTGCTCTTGCCTTTCGCCTTGCCGCCCTTGCCACGTCCGGACATGGTGTTGCTTTTCGCTTGGTACGACGCCGGTTGCCGAAAACAAGAAAGCTGCTGCCTTCTGAGATGAGAGCCGTGCTCGAATGGTGGTGGTGGTAGTGGTTACAATGAAGAGGAAAAAGGCACCTAATTTCTGTCTGCCTTCAGGCGACACGGCGCAGTGCCTTATAGGGGTGGGGTTAAGGAGGGATAAAAAGGATAGAAGGAAAGTAGAAGCAGAAGAAGACAGCCAACGAGAGGAAAAAGAAGGAGATAGGAAAGTGGGGATCCGGTCGAAGCAGTCCAAGGGCGGGGTGCCACAATGCGAGAGCTACACGGCATCAGGAGACCGCGGAGGGCGAACCAGTCGGCGGGAGCTACGCTGAAGTCGGAGATCGCGAGGGCACAACCGTCCAGCTTGAAATCCTGCGAGCGAATCCCCTCGAATGGTTTCCGTTGCCACCATCGCGCGCCGCCGCTCGCGGGGAACGGATGAGAGTGTGAGAGAGAGAAGCCGTGCGAACCAATGGGGCGCGCGCGTTGTGCTGATCTCGTCAACACCCCTCGCTCATATTTAAGCGCGGCGAGACGGGGGGACACGCGCATTCGACTCTGGTCTCGCGTGCGTGTTGTGTGAAATCATGCCTCCCCAACCGTCTGGCAAAGCCGTCAAGAAGGCCGGCAAGGCGCAGAAGAATGTGCGCGCCACGGACAAGAAGAAGAAGAAGCGCCGCAGGAAGGAGAGCTTCTCCATCTACATCTATAAGGTGCTGAAGCAGGTGCACCCCGACACTGGTGTCTCCAGCAAGGCCATGTCCATCATGAACAGCTTCGTGAACGACATCTTCGAGCGTATCGCCGCCGAGTCGTCACGCCTTGCTCACTACAACAAGCGCTCGACCATCACGAGCCGGGAGATCCAGACCGCGGTGCGCCTGCTGCTGCCCGGAGAGCTGGCCAAGCACGCGGTGTCCGAGGGTACAAAAGCCGTCACCAAGTACACCAGCTCCAAGTAGGCGTGCGTCGTGGGCCACAGCGAGCAACGACAAATCAACGGCTCTTCTCAGAGCCACCCAAATTGTCTGCGTCGGCATAGGGGTTGTGCTGAGAGATTCGGCTCCGAATCCATCCTCTTCTCTCTGTTGAACACCGCTAGCAGGAGCGTTGGTGTGCCGCGCTCGACGTGTGTGCTCGGGGAGGTTGAACAGGTAAATTAGAGAAGACCGAGTGCGCGGAGAAAAGTGCCACAAGTACGGTAATGGAGGGAAAACAAAACCAGGAGCGTGGTAATTAAAAAAAAAAAAAAAAAAACAGGGGGAAGGTGGCCGCTTCTCTCAAAAAAAGGTAACATGAACTCGAGTGTGTTCAGCTCTTGGGAAATGATAGAATAGGAAACTCGCGTCAGCGCTTGCCCGAGCAACTCCGACATGTCGGGCCAAATATGAAGGGGTATACACGGTATGCAGTGCATGCGGAGAGAAGGAAACTGCCGAACACTTGATAATGCTATGTAAAGGGCTTCACCTTATAGTTTAGAATGATGGCGCAGAGTTTTTCAAAAGCACCGGGGTTTAGAGACGGGGGAGGGCAAAATAGACTTTAGGCGGGTAGAATTAACTAGAAGGTGGTTATCTTATTGGTGGCTAAAGTCAAGGCAAGAGTGAAAACTAAACCATTCACTGCAAAGCACCGCGGTCCTATACTTCACTATTTAAAGAGAGAAAAAAAACAAGATAAATGTAGCTGTTTGTTAGGTCAGCATTATGGCTAGGTGGTGATAGCTGCCGCCCGATGTGAAGGGTACAGCCACATTCATCAGACAGCGCAGAGTTCCTTCTCTGCCACGCCATTCATTTGTTTACGAAATTGGGGCATTTATTTCTTGAGAGCGCAGGGCAGGCCCGTTTCGAGACTGTAGGAGGAGTGAATGTAGCTTAAAGTGCGTGGCGCGGTGAAAAATGTGCGGAAGCATTGATGCAAGAAAAGATAGGGGAGAAATATATAGACGCATGTGACAATAGCTGTAGAAGCAGAAAAGCGTGGCGGCGGACTGCATGCTAATTATTGTCCGAAAGCAAAGTATCGACAGCCCGAGTGAAGGAAAAAACAAAACTGTGCGTACGCATGACAGGGGTACCACGCAGGTGATTTATATAGTGCACAAAGAAGTACGAAATCCAGTAAAGAAAGGCGGTCGACACGAGGTATGGGCATTTCCCGTTTTCGCACCGAGTGCTCCGTTTGCGCGTCGCCGAAAGAAACATAGCCAGGCCGGCCAGCAAACGACACTGCTCGGCTTGACGTTTACATAATCACACGGTGTAGCGGAACACTGTGTTCTCTTCGAAAGAACAAATGCGCCTGTGCTAGGCACAAATGAGTGGTACGTTCCATTCGGAATGTGGTGGGAAACTTACCTTAAATGAATGAGCGGACGCACCGTTTATTTCCGCTTTGTTTTAGATTACTGACTATGTTCGGCGGGTCGACAGTGCATTTGTATGAAGCTTTCAAGCGCGATCATTTTGTAATTTCGCATCGTGCGTCCCTGCCACAAGTTCGGGGAAGGAATACTTTCAATATGGGAACCCTCATGATTGTGAAAGATGAAACTGCGACTACTTAAACACACTTGCACCACAGAAATGGCACGCGCAGTTTGGTATTGGGGCACGTGAGAAGGGAATACAATAGATGGGCATTGGCGCGCATCTTTTTTTCTTATTGATATGATATGTAAGGAGATGTCGGCGCACCATTATGGCGCCGGCTACTCCTTGGCCGTTGAGTTAAACTTGAACACGTATCTTGAAGCAAAACGTACAAAGCAGTGCATGGAAAGTAGAAAACTCGGGCAGAGATATGCAAAGACACACTTACACTTATACGCACATATCAGAACACAATGGTAAGTAAATGTTCGAAAGTCAATGAATGAAGTCTCTGATATAATGTCCCTCGATAATATTCGGTCCACCAGCACAAAACAGTAGAGCACACGTCTGGTCCGTATAAAGATGCATTCGCTCGTGTGTACATAATTGTCGACACGTCATTCATTTCACAACACACACATGATGAGAGTCACGTGATACTGTACATAATAAGTACATTTGTTACAAATGAAAGTTCGTTATTTCTTAATACTTATCAGCAATCCCGCTGTCTTGTAAAGAACGTGTTGATGCTTTTAAAGCGTGCGACTGTAAAACTCGAGTAGGCCACGGACCCAGAAGTTTCTTCATGTTAAACGGTCTGCGGTCTAATGCCAACTGTTCGGACTTAAGACGGCGTCTCGTGATGTGGACAGTCTACGAGAAGGTGACATACGTCTTCATCTATCAATCCGCATTCGCATTCGGGACTTTCAGCTCTGCCGTGTCTGTGCAAAGAAAAAAAAAAAAACAAATGTTTTTGTGTATGCCGTGCCTAGCCTCAATCGGTCAATTAGAGTTTCCGATATTCTATCTAATGCCAGCGTAATTTTTAATTCAATAAATGGATCGATGTGGTATAAATCGCACCTCTTTGTACTTTGGTCAAACCAAGCAGTTTTGCTCATTCTGAAAGTTGTATTCTTTATAATACTACGCAATTCACTTTTTTCGAAATATTGGTTGCCACGATGTGTAGACCTACTTTGTGTGCTCTGGACGGCTCTGGAAGGCCAACTGCAAATCTTCTTTGCACAGCTGATGCCGTCCGGATAGTCGTTGATAGATTACTTAACAGGTTGTCAGCCTCCGAAGGTATTATGTAAGCGAAAGTACGCATGCGTAAAACATGCAGCGAACGAACACTCTTCCAACGCTGTAAAGAAGAAAGAATGCATAAAGGGTGGTGCATTTTACGCTCCAATCTCGTCCTATGTAAGGCGCTTTAGAGTTAGGGCTGTTTTGCCTGTAATTGCGTGACCCTTGCAGGGTTCCTCACAGTGCAACCGTGCACTTGAAACGGGCAGGTGTTGAACCACCCCGCAAGGAGATGGGGAAACTTCGCTGCGACCGGACCGCTTGACAGTCCGTGTTTACGGGAGGAGAGGCGCGCCCGAGAGGAGGTGCGCTCTCACTCTCTGCCGTCCCCGTGAATGCTGAAATGAGCGCGGTCGCGTTGCGTGGCTTCGGTGAAACTGCCGTATCGCGATATGTAGTGGAGCTGCCACAGTAAAATTTGAGACACGCGTAGCCAGCCAAAGGTGCTGTTACTTTGCCGAATTTCACGTGCCGGCGTCCACAACAACGCGAGCACGCTTTGTTTAGAAATTTCCGGCCATGAGGCCGTGCCCGGACCGCGTGTGTTAGTCCCTTGGTTTGGCGACAAGGATGGCGTCAAAGTGACGCCGTGAAACGGGTTTCGTGCGTGCAAATGAGGCATTGATGTGATTAGAGAGAAAGCGAGAACATAGAAAAGAAAAAAAAAAAAGAGGGGGGGGGGCACACGCCGGGGACGAGTAGTCGCAAAGTGTTAAGTGTGCAGTTTATTTACGTGCGGCACACAGGTGAGCTGTTGCAGCTGTGAGTTTTGACAAATATTGCGTGTGTCATGTTCAGTGGACACGATGAAACGTTTTTTAGCGAACGCGTTGTATCCGCTGGGCTTGTACGTACGCGTACATGAATTGTCGCTTACTCGGTTTGATGTCTCCTTGCCGCTGGGGCAGCTGATACGACTGATACGCCATTTTGCAGCAGTGAAGGGTGCGTGAATGAATGGGCAAGAAACTTAGCAACAGTAACGAGAAAAGAATTAAAAACAAACAAACAAACGAAAGCATGTTTGCCGTGTATATTCAATCTTGTAGTGCAGAAAAATAGTCAGTGCAGCAACCTGCGCGGCCAACGCGCTCCTCGCGAAGAAAAGAGGGAGAGAGAGACGAGCTGGCCGCCGACCAACCGGCGTGCGCCGTTCGCCTTCCTCCTCAGTCTCGCGGGCCGGCGCCGACACCGCGACTCGATCGTGTCGAGCATTCGCTTGGATTCGCTCGCAGGATTTCAAGCTGGACGGTTGTGCCCTCGCGATCTCCGACTTCAGCGTAGCTCCCGCCGACTGGTTCGCCCTCCGCGGTCTCCTGACGCCGTGTAGCTCTCGCATTGTGGCACCCCGCCCTTGGACTGCTTCGACCGGATCCCCACTTTCCTATCTCCTTCTTTTTTCCTCTCGTTGGCTGTCTTCTTCTGCTTCTACTTTCCTTCTATTCTTTTTATCCCTCCTTCCCCCCACCCCTATAAGGCACTGCGCCGTGTCGCCTGAAGGCAGACAGAAATTAGGTGCCTTTTTCCTCTTCATTGTAACCACTACCACCACCACCCATTCGCTTTCCGGGCGCGTTTCGAAGCAGAAGCAGAAACTTCGGAAGCCGTCATGTCTGGCCGTGGCAAAGGTGGCAAAGGGCTGGGGAAGGGTGGCGCCAAGCGTCATCGAAAGGTGTTGCGTGACAACATCCAGGGCATAACCAAGCCGGCCATCCGTCGTCTGGCGCGCCGTGGCGGTGTCAAGCGCATCTCTGGCCTCATCTACGAGGAAACTCGCGGCGTTCTCAAGGTGTTCCTCGAGAACGTGATCCGCGATGCCGTCACTTACACCGAGCACGCCAAAAGGAAGACCGTGACAGCCATGGACGTCGTGTACGCCCTCAAGCGTCAGGGCCGCACCCTGTACGGATTCGGAGGCTAAGAAGCCAGCGGCGTCGCCTGCAGCCAGCCAACGAGAACACAACAGCCCTCTTCAGGGCTACCCACTTGATGCTTCGGCAGTGTGATCCCAGCGGTTCGCCATACCCGTCCGTCCCTCTTTGCAATATCATTGCGTCATCGCTCAGGTGAGCAGCACCTCGTGTAGTAGTAGCTTGATCGCGCTGGGTACTTGTCACGTTCACCGCATTTCGTTCGCGTCGTCGTCTTTCTCCTGGGTCTGCATGCACGAATCAATCGCCGCATCTGCGAGTTCTTCCTCTCCTTCCTGCAAGCCAAGCTGCTAAAACGGGCCCGTCAAGCGAACGTCGCCTAGTTACCTTATCGCGCGAAGGAAGAAGCCGAGCGCAGCGTTCTACCCTGGTCACTGCATTCTTGGAGACACGACTATGCTCAGGAAGCACGAACTCGCTTTTTTCTTTGGAATGCCCACTACACGATCGCGTCACGTTGTGTCAAAATAAATAAAAACGCACTATGTTCTACCGTGGGGCACCCAGACGAAGAAGGGATGTGTACTTACAAATGAAAAAATTGATTGTGACAGGTTGGTCGTGTTTACCGCGCCCGCTGTGCACTCAGAAGTGCCCCATTCAATAACACATTGTGTACATTGTCACGCCTAATAATTTTTGTTTGTTTTTTTTTTTTCACACCTGGCGCTGCCGAGCTGCAAAATACAAAAAAAAAAAGAAAGAAAAGTGGAAGGGGATGTTTAAACAGAATTTCTGCGCAAGTCAGAAGCAAGTACACAATAAGCGCTGCCCATGCAGCGTGCTGAGGGAAGCTGCACTTGATAGAAGTGGCACTCATGTACTGTACTGGTGCTGCGAACACTGCAGTTGTGAAAGCTTTACTTGGACGGACAGCTACGCAACAAGTGTTTCCATTTCGCCGGCAGAGGTGGTCACTCTAGGGAGGCTGGCTTCGCCGCCCACGCGAGAGGGGGGGGGGGGGGGGGGACTAGCCCATGATGTAAACGCGAGAGGTTCGAGCGCGGGAAATTCGAAAGCAAGGCGCGCTCGCGTGAGCCTGCCGTCAGATGGCGACACCAACCCACGAGCATTGCATTTTCAAGTGCACCCTTGGTTTCCCACCCACCTCCGCACAGGACGAGGCGTGTCGAATGTGTAACCAAGGCGCACGACAGTGGTTCTGCTCAGGCAAGCCTACCTATAACAAAAATTGTTCTCCATGTGTGTACCTTCATTTTCTCGTGAAAATGTGAAAGAGGAGTGAATGGGGCTTTTTGAGGCGCGTGTTGATCTTCGTTTCTATTATGATTATTATTTTTCACCCTTTCATTGAGTCCATTTCCTGCTTTTTGTGCCACATATTTAGCACTTAGAGGTTGGGGGGGGGGGGGGGGGATTGCTGATGTGTAAGATGGAAAAGAAGAGGAAAGTGAGCCCCGAAACTGTCTGCATCAGGATGCGACACCTCAGCGGTAGCTCACAAGGGATGGGGGGTGAGGGGGGATTAAAAGGGTGGGAATAAAAGTGTAGAGAAAGAGACATGAGGGAAGCCAGAGTGAGACGACATATCGAGGGAATAGGAGTAAAAATGAAACAAAACATTCGAACGCAAACACCCCGTACATCCAACCGCCATTGAGCGCACCTAGTAGTTTGGCAAGTATGTATGAGTGATTCTTAAGAGGGAAAGGAAGATAAAATTGAGTCCCGTTACTGTCTGCGATTGAGCAAGTAGGCGCGCTCAGTGGCAGTTGGATGTACGGGGTGTTTGTGTTAGAATGTTTTGTTGCGTTTTACTCCTTGTCGTTGCGCGGACGTGTATGCATATACCAACACTGCCGGTGGTCTCTCGTCGTCTTCGCCCATCTACGTAATGGTCGCAAATAAGCGACAACGCAAGGAGCAAGTTTTTTTGGCGTGGCAGTGCGCATTTGCCCTCGGTGATGCGAGGCGCTCTAGTGCGATGCGCGCTGTTGGCGTGAATGGTGGCGTCTCGCACTCCGTCGCGCCGCTTCGGGAAGCGACGAGCTACAGCGTCGATTGATGTGTTGCCTGGAAGGCGAAAGAAATGCGCAGCAGGCTGTATTGTACAGCGGTAGTGGTTTCGTTTCGGTGTACCTCTTTGCAGCCGCGAACTGCACGGTTGCCCGAAAATGAGCGCCAGCCAGCATCCTGGCGTACGCTTCCGCGCTCGCACGCGGACGGGTTCTCACGCTTCGGCCAATGGGAGGGAGAGAGATGGGTCGTGCGGCGAAGCCGCTTTTGCCGATCTCCGGCAGGAGCGGGATTCGCTCGCAGGATTTCAAGCTGGACGGTTGTGCCCTCGCGATCTCCGACTTCAGCGTAGCTCCCGCCGACTGGTTCGCCCTCCGCGGTCTCCTGATGCCGTGTAGCTCTCGCATTGTGGCACCCCGCCCTTGGACTGCTTCGACCGGATCCCCACTTTCCTATCTCCTTCTTTTTCCTCTCGTTGGCTGTCTTCTTCTGCTTCTACTTTCCTTCTATCCTTTTTATCCCTCCTTAACCCCACCCCTATAAGGCACTGCGCCGTGTCGCCTGAAGGCAGACAGAAATTAGGTGCCTTTTTCCTCTTCATTGTAACCACTACCACCACCACCGGCAGGAGCGCAGTTTCGCTCCGTCAGTCGAGGTGATCGGACGCACGCAGCATGGCCCGAACTAAACAAACCGCGCGCAAGAGTACTGGAGGCAAGGCTCCGCGTAAGCAGCTTGCTACCAAGGCTGCTCGCAAGAGTGCCCCTGCCACAGGCGGGGTGAAGAAACCTCACCGTTACAGGCCTGGAACCGTGGCCCTGCGTGAAATTCGCCGATACCAGAAGTCGACCGAACTGCTGATCCGCAAGCTTCCCTTTCAGCGCCTGGTGCGGGAAATCGCTCAGGACTTCAAGACGGACCTCCGTTTCCAGAGTTCTGCCGTGATGGCCCTACAGGAAGCTAGCGAGGCCTACCTCGTTGGTCTTTTCGAAGACACCAACCTGTGCGCCATCCACGCTAAGCGCGTCACCATCATGCCAAAGGACATCCAGCTGGCTCGGCGCATTCGCGGTGAGCGCGCCTAAGTTGGGCTGCTCCCTGCGCTTCGGTCGACAGGCAAGCAACAACAAACGGTCCTTCTCAGGACCACCAACGTGTCTGCTTTGGCTACGAGACCACTCCAGGCCACGTACTCCGGCCGCACCCTCTTTTGCTGTCATGTTTTGTACGTACGTGGCTGCCGTTGTCTAGCGCGCGGAAGAACGGAACGTCGGCGCGTCGTTATTACGAAGAAATGGCTCAGCTTTGACAAATTCAAGGTAAAAGTGTGTATCATTATGAGTAGACAGAGAAAAGGTAGGCTAGCTTCAGTCGGTGTGTGTGCAGCAGCCGTGCTGCGACCCTGTGGTGTGTCAATTTCATTTATGTGTTTACCTTTTTGCCCGCCGCTTGTAAGGTGTTTTTGAGGGCTTCTGTTTGCGTAACGCCATGGTGACTTGGGCTGCTGGACCCCGGCGCAACTTTTGGGTGCACTCGTAGGAGGTGATGAAGTTTTACCGAGAGACGAAATAAACAATTGTATCGGGCCAGTTGGTAAGGATCCATCTCGCTAGGAAGCGCAGCCACTATTACACAGACCTCACAACACAAGCGCTTAACTTCAACTGAACTTTCATTGCAAACGTCAGAGTTTATAAAGGGGGTGAACAGAGAAAAAGAATAGTAAAAGGTAGACAACAAAAAGCACACGTGCCAGTCCCGCACATTACTGTCTGTTATTCTCTATCACCCCATCCAAAAAACAGTTCTTTCCGCGTGAGCGCGATAGAGAGTGCACTAACACACTCGAAATCATCGCGTGTCATTTCCTTTCATTTCTTTTGAAGCTGAACAAGTTTTTGTGCCATATTCTGGACAATTTTTTTTTTTTTTTTTTTGCAATAAACGTTTAGTTGAAGTTAAGCGCTTGTGTTGTGTGTTCTGTGTAATAGTGGCTGCGCTGCCTAGCAAGATAGACGAAATAAATTGTGTTAGAAGCACCAAATGGAATGCGCTAACGGCGGGTTCTCTCTCTCTCTCTCTCTTTTTTTTTTTTACCTTACGTTTGTTTTTCTATTCAAAGGTATTAAATTTACTCTGTCCCTGTGCTGACCCGTTCAGGTGTCATCGTAAGGATAGACGGTTACGTGTGGAGCTTTTTTTTTTTTTTTTTTAATGAGAAATGACAACGCTTACATGCTCTTTTCTGTCTTTTTCGGTGCCGAGCTGCGTGATTTGGTTGTCTCTTTGCAGCATTTGGCGTCGCGCACTTGTGGCTAACTGATGTCGCGAGGAAATATATATAAAGTATAGAAAAACAAACACGCTTGAGGGTACGAACAGAGCCATCGTGACTGCGAAGCGAAACACGGCCGCGTCACCTGTTTGGGTGGTCCTTAGAAGGACCGTTTGGGGAATGCGGCGAGCGCGCGGAAGGGGTGCTCGCTTACGCCTTCTTCTCCGTCTTCTTTGGAAGAAGCACGGCTTGAATGTTGGGCAACACACCGCCCTGCGCGATGGTGACGCCGGAAAGCAGTTTGTTCAGCTCCTCGTCGTTGCGGATGGCGAGCTGCAAGTGACGGGGGATGATCCGGGTCTTCTTGTTGTCACGAGCGGCGTTGCCCGCCAGCTCGAGCACCTCGGCGGCCAGGTACTCGAGTACGGCAGCCAGGTAGACCGGAGCGCCAGCTCCGACGCGCTCGGCGTAGTTTCCCTTGCGTAGGAGGCGGTGAATACGGCCCACGGGGAACTGAAGCCCCGCGCGGCTAGAACGGGTCTTGCTCTTGCCTTTCGCCTTGCCGCCCTTGCCACGTCCGGACATGGTGTTGCTTTTCGCTTGGTACGACGCCGGTTGCCGAAAACAAGAAAGCTGCTGCCTTCTGAGATGAGAGCCGTGCTCGAATGGTTTCCGTTGCCACCATCGCGCGCCGCCGCTCGCGGGGAACGGATGAGAGTGTGAGAGAGAGAAGCCGTGCGAACCAATGGGGCGCGCGCGTTGTGCTGATCTCGTCAACACCCCTCGCTCATATTTAAGCGCGGCGAGACGGGGGGACACGCGCATTCGACTCTGGTCTCGCGTGCGTGTTGTGTGAAATCATGCCTCCCCAACCGTCTGGCAAAGCCGTCAAGAAGGCCGGCAAGGCGCAGAAGAATGTGCGCGCCACGGACAAGAAGAAGAAGAAGCGCCGCAGGAAGGAGAGCTTCTCCATCTACATCTATAAGGTGCTGAAGCAGGTGCACCCCGACACTGGTGTCTCCAGCAAGGCCATGTCCATCATGAACAGCTTCGTGAACGACATCTTCGAGCGTATCGCCGCCGAGTCGTCACGCCTTGCTCACTACAACAAGCGCTCGACCATCACGAGCCGGGAGATCCAGACCGCGGTGCGCCTGCTGCTGCCCGGAGAGCTGGCCAAGCACGCGGTGTCCGAGGGTACAAAAGCCGTCACCAAGTACACCAGCTCCAAGTAGGCGTGCGTCGTGGGCCACAGCGAGCAACGACAAATCAACGGCTCTTCTCAGAGCCACCCAAATTGTCTGCGTCGGCATAGGGGTTGTGCTGAGAGATTCGGCTCCGAATCCATCCTCTTCTCTCTGTTGAACACCGCTAGCAGGAGCGTTGGTGTGCCGCGCTCGACGTGTGTGCTCGGGGAGGTTGAACAGGTAAATTAGAGAAGACCGAGTGCGCGGAGAAAAGTGCCACAAGTACGGTAATGGAGGGAAAACAAAACCAGGAGCGTGGTAATTAAAAAAAAAAAAAAAAAACAGGGGGAAGGTGGCCGCTTCTCTCAAAAAAAGGTAACATGAACTCGAGTGTGTTCAGCTCTTGGGAAATGATAGAATAGGAAACTCGCGTCAGCGCTTGCCCGAGCAACTCCGACATGTCGGGCCAAATATGAAGGGGTATACACGGTATGCAGTGCATGCGGAGAGAAGGAAACTGCCGAACACTTGATAATGCTATGTAAAGGGCTTCACCTTATAGTTTAGAATGATGGCGCAGAGTTTTTCAAAAGCACCGGGGTTTAGAGACGGGGGAGGGCAAAATAGACTTTAGGCGGGTAGAATTAACTAGAAGGTGGTTATCTTATTGGTGGCTAAAGTCAAGGCAAGAGTGAAAACTAAACCATTCACTGCAAAGCACCGCGGTCCTATACTTCACTATTTAAAGAGAGAAAAAAAACAAGATAAATGTAGCTGTTTGTTAGGTCAGCATTATGGCTAGGTGGTGATAGCTGCCGCCCGATGTGAAGGGTACAGCCACATTCATCAGACAGCGCAGAGTTCCTTCTCTGCCACGCCATTCATTTGTTTACGAAATTGGGGCATTTATTTCTTGAGAGCGCAGGGCAGGCCCGTTTCGAGACTGTAGGAGGAGTGAATGTAGCTTAAAGTGCGTGGCGCGGTGAAAAATGTGCGGAAGCATTGATGCAAGAAAAGATAGGGGAGAAATATATAGACGCATGTGACAATAGCTGTAGAAGCAGAAAAGCGTGGCGGCGGACTGCATGCTAATTATTGTCCGAAAGCAAAGTATCGACAGCCCGAGTGAAGGAAAAAACAAAACTGTGCGTACGCATGACAGGGGTACCACGCAGGTGATTTATATAGTGCACAAAGAAGTACGAAATCCAGTAAAGAAAGGCGGTCGACACGAGGTATGGGCATTTCCCGTTTTCGCACCGAGTGCTCCGTTTGCGCGTCGCCGAAAGAAACATAGCCAGGCCGGCCAGCAAACGACACTGCTCGGCTTGACGTTTACATAATCACACGGTGTAGCGGAACACTGTGTTCTCTTCGAAAGAACAAATGCGCCTGTGCTAGGCACAAATGAGTGGTACGTTCCATTCGGAATGTGGTGGGAAACTTACCTTAAATGAATGAGCGGACGCACCGTTTATTTCCGCTTTGTTTTAGATTACTGACTATGTTCGGCGGGTCGACAGTGCATTTGTATGAAGCTTTCAAGCGCGATCATTTTGTAATTTCGCATCGTGCGTCCCTGCCACAAGTTCGGGGAAGGAATACTTTCAATATGGGAACCCTCATGATTGTGAAAGATGAAACTGCGACTACTTAAACACACTTGCACCACAGAAATGGCACGCGCAGTTTGGTATTGGGGCACGTGAGAAGGGAATACAATAGATGGGCATTGGCGCGCATCTTTTTTTCTTATTGATATGATATGTAAGGAGATGTCGGCGCACCATTATGGCGCCGGCTACTCCTTGGCCGTTGAGTTAAACTTGAACACGTATCTTGAAGCAAAACGTACAAAGCAGTGCATGGAAAGTAGAAAACTCGGGCAGAGATATGCAAAGACACACTTACACTTATACGCACATATCAGAACACAATGGTAAGTAAATGTTCGAAAGTCAATGAATGAAGTCTCTGATATAATGTCCCTCGATAATATTCGGTCCACCAGCACAAAACAGTAGAGCACACGTCTGGTCCGTATAAAGATGCATTCGCTCGTGTGTACATAATTGTCGACACGTCATTCATTTCACAACACACACATGATGAGAGTCACGTGATACTGTACATAATAAGTACATTTGTTACAAATGAAAGTTCGTTATTTCTTAATACTTATCAGCAATCCCGCTGTCTTGTAAAGAACGTGTTGATGCTTTTAAAGCGTGCGACTGTAAAACTCGAGTAGGCCACGGACCCAGAAGTTTCTTCATGTTAAACGGTCTGCGGTCTAATGCCAACTGTTCGGACTTAAGACGGCGTCTCGTGATGTGGACAGTCTACGAGAAGGTGACATACGTCTTCATCTATCAATCCGCATTCGCATTCGGGACTTTCAGCTCTGCCGTGTCTGTGCACAGAAAAAAAAAAACAAATGTTTTTGTGTATGCCGTGCCTAGCCTCAATCGGTCAATTAGAGTTTCCGATATTCTATCTAATGCCAGCGTAATTTTTAATTCAATAAATGGATCGATGTGGTATAAATCGCACCTCTTTGTACTTTGGTCAAACCAAGCAGTTTTGCTCATTCTGAAAGTTGTATTCTTTATAATACTACGCAATTCACTTTTTTCGAAATATTGGTTGCCACGATGTGTAGACCTACTTTGTGTGCTCTGGACGGCTCTGGAAGGCCAACTGCAAATCTTCTTTGCACAGCTGATGCCGTCCGGATAGTCGTTGATAGATTACTTAACAGGTTGTCAGCCTCCGAAGGTATTATGTAAGCGAAAGTACGCATGCGTAAAACATGCAGCGAACGAACACTCTTCCAACGCTGTAAAGAAGAAAGAATGCATAAAGGGTGGTGCATTTTACGCTCCAATCTCGTCCTATGTAAGGCGCTTTAGAGTTAGGGCTGTTTTGCCTGTAATTGCGTGACCCTTGCAGGGTTCCTCACAGTGCAACCGTGCACTTGAAACGGGCAGGTGTTGAACCACCCCGCAAGGAGATGGGGAAACTTCGCTGCGACCGGACCGCTTGACAGTCCGTGTTTACGGGAGGAGAGGCGCGCCCGAGAGGAGGTGCGCTCTCACTCTCTGCCGTCCCCGTGAATGCTGAAATGAGCGCGGTCGCGTTGCGTGGCTTCGGTGAAACTGCCGTATCGCGATATGTAGTGGAGCTGCCACAGTAAAATTTGAGACACGCGTAGCCAGCCAAAGGTGCTGTTACTTTGCCGAATTTCACGTGCCGGCGTCCACAACAACGCGAGCACGCTTTGTTTAGAAATTTCCGGCCATGAGGCCGTGCCCGGACCGCGTGTGTTAGTCCCTTGGTTTGGCGACAAGGATGGCGTCAAAGTGACGCCGTGAAACGGGTTTCGTGCGTGCAAATGAGGCATTGATGTGATTAGAGAGAAAGCGAGAACATAGAAAAGAAAAAAAAAAAAGAGGGGGGGGGGCACACGCCGGGGACGAGTAGTCGCAAAGTGTTAAGTGTGCAGTTTATTTACGTGCGGCACACAGGTGAGCTGTTGCAGCTGTGAGTTTTGACAAATATTGCGTGTGTCATGTTCAGTGGACACGATGAAACGTTTTTTAGCGAACGCGTTGTATCCGCTGGGCTTGTACGTACGCGTACATGAATTGTCGCTTACTCGGTTTGATGTCTCCTTGCCGCTGGGGCAGCTGATACGACTGATACGCCATTTTGCAGCAGTGAAGGGTGCGTGAATGAATGGGCAAGAAACTTAGCAACAGTAACGAGAAAAGAATTAAAAACAAACAAACAAACGAAAGCATGTTTGCCGTGTATATTCAATCTTGTAGTGCAGAAAAATAGTCAGTGCAGCAACCTGCGCGGCCAACGCGCTCCTCGCGAAGAAAAGAGGGAGAGAGAGACGAGCTGGCCGCCGACCAACCGGCGTGCGCCGTTCGCCTTCCTCCTCAGTCTCGCGGGCCGGCGCCGACACCGCGACTCGATCGTGTCGAGCATTCGCTTTGGATTCGCTCGCAGGATTTCAAGCTGGACGGTTGTGCCCTCGCGATCTCCGACTTCAGCGTAGCTCCCGCCGACTGGTTCGCCCTCCGCGGTCTCCTGATGCCGTGTAGCTCTCGCATTGTGGCACCCCGCCCTTGGACTGCTTCGACCGGATCCCCACTTTCCTATCTCCTTCTTTTTCCTCTCGTTGGCTGTCTTCTTCTGCTTCTACTTTCCTTCTATCCTTTTTATCCCTCCTTAACCCCACCCCTATAAGGCACTGCGCCGTGTCGCCTGAAGGCAGACAGAAATTAGGTGCCTTTTTCCTCTTCATTGTAACCACTACCACCACCACCATTCGCTTTCCGGGCGCGTTTCGAAGCAGAAGCAGAAACTTCGGAAGCCGTCATGTCTGGCCGTGGCAAAGGTGGCAAAGGGCTGGGGAAGGGTGGCGCCAAGCGTCATCGAAAGGTGTTGCGTGACAACATCCAGGGCATAACCAAGCCGGCCATCCGTCGTCTGGCGCGCCGTGGCGGTGTCAAGCGCATCTCTGGCCTCATCTACGAGGAAACTCGCGGCGTTCTCAAGGTGTTCCTCGAGAACGTGATCCGCGATGCCGTCACTTACACCGAGCACGCCAAAAGGAAGACCGTGACAGCCATGGACGTCGTGTACGCCCTCAAGCGTCAGGGCCGCACCCTGTACGGATTCGGAGGCTAAGAAGCCAGCGGCGTCGCCTGCAGCCAGCCAACGAGAACACAACAGCCCTCTTCAGGGCTACCCACTTGATGCTTCGGCAGTGTGATCCCAGCGGTTCGCCATACCCGTCCGTCCCTCTTTGCAATATCATTGCGTCATCGCTCAGGTGAGCAGCACCTCGTGTAGTAGTAGCTTGATCGCGCTGGGTACTTGTCACGTTCACCGCATTTCGTTCGCGTCGTCGTCTTTCTCCTGGGTCTGCATGCACGAATCAATCGCCGCATCTGCGAGTTCTTCCTCTCCTTCCTGCAAGCCAAGCTGCTAAAACGGGACCGTCAAGCGAACGTCGCCTAGTTACCTTATCGCGCGAAGGAAGAAGCCGAGCGCAGCGTTCTACCCTGGTCACTGCATTCTTGGAGACACGACTATGCTCAGGAAGCACGAACTCGCTTTTTTCTTTGGAATGCCCACTACACGATCGCGTCACGTTGTGTCAAAATAAATAAAAACGCACTATGTTCTACCGTGGGGCACCCAGACGAAGAAGGGATGTGTACTTACAAATGAAAAAATTGATTGTGACAGGTTGGTCGTGTTTACCGCGCCCGCTGTGCACTCAGAAGTGCCCCATTCAATAACACATTGTGTACATTGTCACGCCTAATAATTTTTGTTTGTTTTTTTTTTTCACACCTGGCGCTGCCGAGCTGCAAAATACAAAAAAAAAAAGAAAGAAAAGTGGAAGGGGATGTTTAAACAGAATTTCTGCGCAAGTCAGAAGCAAGTACACAATAAGCGCTGCCCATGCAGCGTGCTGAGGGAAGCTGCACTTGATAGAAGTGGCACTCATGTACTGTACTGGTGCTGCGAACACTGCAGTTGTGAAAGCTTTACTTGGACGGACAGCTACGCAACAAGTGTTTCCATTTCGCCGGCAGAGGTGGTCACTCTAGGGAGGCTGGCTTCGCCGCCCACGCGAGAGGGGGGGGGGGGGGACTAGCCCATGATGTAAACGCGAGAGGTTCGAGCGCGGGAAATTCGAAAGCAAGGCGCGCTCGCGTGAGCCTGCCGTCAGATGGCGACACCAACCCACGAGCATTGCATTTTCAAGTGCACCCTTGGTTTCCCACCCACCTCCGCACAGGACGAGGCGTGTCGAATGTGTAACCAAGGCGCACGACAGTGGTTCTGCTCAGGCAAGCCTACCTATAACAAAAATTGTTCTCCATGTGTGTACCTTCATTTTCTCGTGAAAATGTGAAAGAGGAGTGAATGGGGCTTTTTGAGGCGCGTGTTGATCTTCGTTTCTATTATGATTATTATTTTTCACCCTTTCATTGAGTCCATTTCCTGCTTTTTGTGCCACATATTTAGCACTTAGAGGTTGGGGGGGGGGGGGATTGCTGATGTGTAAGATGGAAAAGAAGAGGAAAGTGAGCCCCGAAACTGTCTGCATCAGGATGCGACACCTCAGCGGTAGCTCACAAGGGATGGGGGGTGAGGGGGGATTAAAAGGGTGGGAATAAAAGTGTAGAGAAAGAGACATGAGGGAAGCCAGAGTGAGACGACATATCGAGGGAATAGGAGTAAAAATGAAACAAAACATTCGAACGCAAACACCCCGTACATCCAACCGCCATTGAGCGCACCTAGTAGTTTGGCAAGTATGTATGAGTGATTCTTAAGAGGGAAAGGAAGATAAAATTGAGTCCCGTTACTGTCTGCGATTGAGCAAGTAGGCGCGCTCAGTGGCAGTTGGATGTACGGGGTGTTTGTGTTAGAATGTTTTGTTGCGTTTTACTCCTTGTCGTTGCGCGGACGTGTATGCATATACCAACACTGCCGGTGGTCTCTCGTCGTCTTCGCCCATCTACGTAATGGTCGCAAATAAGCGACAACGCAAGGAGCAAGTTTTTTTGGCGTGGCAGTGCGCATTTGCCCTCGGTGATGCGAGGCGCTCTAGTGCGATGCGCGCTGTTGGCGTGAATGGTGGCGTCTCGCACTCCGTCGCGCCGCTTCGGGAAGCGACGAGCTACAGCGTCGATTGATGTGTTGCCTGGAAGGCGAAAGAAATGCGCAGCAGGCTGTATTGTACAGCGGTAGTGGTTTCGTTTCGGTGTACCTCTTTGCAGCCGCGAACTGCACGGTTGCCCGAAAATGAGCGCCAGCCAGCATCCTGGCGTACGCTTCCGCGCTCGCACGCGGACGGGTTCTCACGCTTCGGCCAATGGGAGGGAGAGAGATGGGTCGTGCGGCGAAGCCGCTTTTGCCGATCTCCGGCAGGAGCGCAGTTTCGCTCCGTCAGTCGAGGTGATCGGACGCACGCAGCATGGCCCGAACTAAACAAACCGCGCGCAAGAGTACTGGAGGCAAGGCTCCGCGTAAGCAGCTTGCTACCAAGGCTGCTCGCAAGAGTGCCCCTGCCACAGGCGGGGTGAAGAAACCTCACCGTTACAGGCCTGGAACCGTGGCCCTGCGTGAAATTCGCCGATACCAGAAGTCGACCGAACTGCTGATCTGCAAGCTTCCCTTTCAGCGCCTGGTGCGGGAAATCGCTCAGGACTTCAAGACGGACCTCCGTTTCCAGAGTTCTGCCGTGATGGCCCTACAGGAAGCTAGCGAGGCCTACCTCGTTGGTCTTTTCGAAGACACCAACCTGTGCGCCATCCACGCTAAGCGCGTCACCATCATGCCAAAGGACATCCAGCTGGCTCGGCGCATTCGCGGTGAGCGCGCCTAAGTTGGGCTGCTCCCTGCGCTTCGGTCGACAGGCAAGCAACAACAAACGGTCCTTCTCAGGACCACCAACGTGTCTGCTTTGGCTACGAGACCACTCCAGGCCACGTACTCCGGCCGCACCCTCTTTTGCTGTCATGTTTTGTACGTACGTGGCTGCCGTTGTCTAGCGCGCGGAAGAACGGAACGTCGGCGCGTCGTTATTACGAAGAAATGGCTCAGCTTTGACAAATTCAAGGTAAAAGTGTGTATCATTATGAGTAGACAGAGAAAAGGTAGGCTAGCTTCAGTCGGTGTGTGTGCAGCAGCCGTGCTGCGACCCTGTGGTGTGTCAATTTCATTTATGTGTTTACCTTTTTGCCCGCCGCTTGTAAGGTGTTTTTGAGGGCTTCTGTTTGCGTAACGCCATGGTGACTTGGGCTGCTGGACCCCGGCGCAACTTTTGGGTGCACTCGTAGGAGGTGATGAAGTTTTACCGAGAGACGAAATAAACAATTGTATCGGGCCAGTTGGTAAGGATCCATCTCGCTAGGAAGCGCAGCCACTATTACACAGACCTCACAACACAAGCGCTTAACTTCAACTGAACTTTCATTGCAAACGTCAGAGTTTATAAAGGGGGTGAACAGAGAAAAAGAATAGTAAAAGGTAGACAACAAAAAGCACACGTGCCAGTCCCGCACATTACTGTCTGTTATTCTCTATCACCCCATCCAAAAAACAGTTCTTTCCGCGTGAGCGCGATAGAGAGTGCACTAACACACTCGAAATCATCGCGTGTCATTTCCTTTCATTTCTTTTGAAGCTGAACAAGTTTTTGTGCCATATTCTGGACAATTTTTTTTTTTTTTTTTTTTGCAATAAACGTTTAGTTGAAGTTAAGCGCTTGTGTTGTGTGTTCTGTGTAATAGTGGCTGCGCTGCCTAGCAAGATAGACGAAATAAATTGTGTTAGAAGCACCAAATGGAATGCGCTAACGGCGGGTTCTCTCTCTCTCTCTCTCTTTTTTTTTTTTTACCTTACGTTTGTTTTTCTATTCAAAGGTATTAAATTTACTCTGTCCCTGTGCTGACCCGTTCAGGTGTCATCGTAAGGATAGACGGTTACGTGTGGAGCTTTTTTTTTTTTTTTTTTTAATGAGAAATGACAACGCTTACATGCTCTTTTCTGTCTTTTTCGGTGCCGAGCTGCGTGATTTGGTTGTCTCTTTGCAGCATTTGGCGTCGCGCACTTGTGGCTAACTGATGTCGCGAGGAAATATATATAAAGTATAGAAAAACAAACACGCTTGAGGGTACGAACAGAGCCATCGTGACTGCGAAGCGAAACACGGCCGCGTCACCTGTTTGGGTGGTCCTTAGAAGGACCGTTTGGGGAATGCGGCGAGCGCGCGGAAGGGGTGCTCGCTTACGCCTTCTTCTCCGTCTTCTTTGGAAGAAGCACGGCTTGAATGTTGGGCAACACACCGCCCTGCGCGATGGTGACGCCGGAAAGCAGTTTGTTCAGCTCCTCGTCGTTGCGGATGGCGAGCTGCAAGTGACGGGGGATGATCCGGGTCTTCTTGTTGTCACGAGCGGCGTTGCCCGCCAGCTCGAGCACCTCGGCGGCCAGGTACTCGAGTACGGCAGCCAGGTAGACCGGAGCGCCAGCTCCGACGCGCTCGGCGTAGTTTCCCTTGCGTAGGAGGCGGTGAATACGGCCCACGGGGAACTGAAGCCCCGCGCGGCTAGAACGGGTCTTGCTCTTGCCTTTCGCCTTGCCGCCCTTGCCACGTCCGGACATGGTGTTGCTTTTCGCTTGGTACGACGCCGGTTGCCGAAAACAAGAAAGCTGCTGCCTTCTGAGATGAGAGCCGTGCTCGAATGGTTTCCGTTGCCACCATCGCGCGCCGCCGCTCGCGGGGAACGGATGAGAGTGTGAGAGAGAGAAGCCGTGCGAACCAATGGGGCGCGCGCGTTGTGCTGATCTCGTCAACACCCCTCGCTCATATTTAAGCGCGGCGAGACGGGGGGACACGCGCATTCGACTCTGGTCTCGCGTGCGTGTTGTGTGAAATCATGCCTCCCCAACCGTCTGGCAAAGCCGTCAAGAAGGCCGGCAAGGCGCAGAAGAATGTGCGCGCCACGGACAAGAAGAAGAAGAAGCGCCGCAGGAAGGAGAGCTTCTCCATCTACATCTATAAGGTGCTGAAGCAGGTGCACCCCGACACTGGTGTCTCCAGCAAGGCCATGTCCATCATGAACAGCTTCGTGAACGACATCTTCGAGCGTATCGCCGCCGAGTCGTCACGCCTTGCTCACTACAACAAGCGCTCGACCATCACGAGCCGGGAGATCCAGACCGCGGTGCGCCTGCTGCTGCCCGGAGAGCTGGCCAAGCACGCGGTGTCCGAGGGTACAAAAGCCGTCACCAAGTACACCAGCTCCAAGTAGGCGTGCGTCGTGGGCCACAGCGAGCAACGACAAATCAACGGCTCTTCTCAGAGCCACCCAAATTGTCTGCGTCGGCATAGGGGTTGTGCTGAGAGATTCGGCTCCGAATCCATCCTCTTCTCTCTGTTGAACACCGCTAGCAGGAGCGTTGGTGTGCCGCGCTCGACGTGTGTGCTCGGGGAGGTTGAACAGGTAAATTAGAGAAGACCGAGTGCGCGGAGAAAAGTGCCACAAGTACGGTAATGGAGGGAAAACAAAACCAGGAGCGTGGTAATTAAAAAAAAAAAAAAAAACAGGGGGAAGGTGGCCGCTTCTCTCAAAAAAAGGTAACATGAACTCGAGTGTGTTCAGCTCTTGGGAAATGATAGAATAGGAAACTCGCGTCAGCGCTTGCCCGAGCAACTCCGACATGTCGGGCCAAATATGAAGGGGTATACACGGTATGCAGTGCATGCGGAGAGAAGGAAACTGCCGAACACTTGATAATGCTATGTAAAGGGCTTCACCTTATAGTTTAGAATGATGGCGCAGAGTTTTTCAAAAGCACCGGGGTTTAGAGACGGGGGAGGGCAAAATAGACTTTAGGCGGGTAGAATTAACTAGAAGGTGGTTATCTTATTGGTGGCTAAAGTCAAGGCAAGAGTGAAAACTAAACCATTCACTGCAAAGCACCGCGGTCCTATACTTCACTATTTAAAGAGAGAAAAAAAACAAGATAAATGTAGCTGTTTGTTAGGTCAGCATTATGGCTAGGTGGTGATAGCTGCCGCCCGATGTGAAGGGTACAGCCACATTCATCAGACAGCGCAGAGTTCCTTCTCTGCCACGCCATTCATTTGTTTACGAAATTGGGGCATTTATTTCTTGAGAGCGCAGGGCAGGCCCGTTTCGAGACTGTAGGAGGAGTGAATGTAGCTTAAAGTGCGTGGCGCGGTGAAAAATGTGCGGAAGCATTGATGCAAGAAAAGATAGGGGAGAAATATATAGACGCATGTGACAATAGCTGTAGAAGCAGAAAAGCGTGGCGGCGGACTGCATGCTAATTATTGTCCGAAAGCAAAGTATCGACAGCCCGAGTGAAGGAAAAAACAAAACTGTGCGTACGCATGACAGGGGTACCACGCAGGTGATTTATATAGTGCACAAAGAAGTACGAAATCCAGTAAAGAAAGGCGGTCGACACGAGGTATGGGCATTTCCCGTTTTCGCACCGAGTGCTCCGTTTGCGCGTCGCCGAAAGAAACATAGCCAGGCCGGCCAGCAAACGACACTGCTCGGCTTGACGTTTACATAATCACACGGTGTAGCGGAACACTGTGTTCTCTTCGAAAGAACAAATGCGCCTGTGCTAGGCACAAATGAGTGGTACGTTCCATTCGGAATGTGGTGGGAAACTTACCTTAAATGAATGAGCGGACGCACCGTTTATTTCCGCTTTGTTTTAGATTACTGACTATGTTCGGCGGGTCGACAGTGCATTTGTATGAAGCTTTCAAGCGCGATCATATTGTAATTTCGCATCGTGCGTCCCTGCCACAAGTTCGGGGAAGGAATACTTTCAATATGGGAACCCTCATGATTGTGAAAGATGAAACTGCGACTACTTAAACACACTTGCACCACAGAAATGGCACGCGCAGTTTGGTATTGGGGCACGTGAGAAGGGAATACAATAGATGGGCATTGGCGCGCATCTTTTTTTCTTATTGATATGATATGTAAGGAGATGTCGGCGCACCATTATGGCGCCGGCTACTCCTTGGCCGTTGAGTTAAACTTGAACACGTATCTTGAAGCAAAACGTACAAAGCAGTGCATGGAAAGTAGAAAACTCGGGCAGAGATATGCAAAGACACACTTACACTTATACGCACATATCAGAACACAATGGTAAGTAAATGTTCGAAAGTCAATGAATGAAGTCTCTGATATAATGTCCCTCGATAATATTCGGTCCACCAGCACAAAACAGTAGAGCACACGTCTGGTCCGTATAAAGATGCATTCGCTCGTGTGTACATAATTGTCGACACGTCATTCATTTCACAACACACACATGATGAGAGTCACGTGATACTGTACATAATAAGTACATTTGTTACAAATGAAAGTTCGTTATTTCTTAATACTTATCAGCAATCCCGCTGTCTTGTAAAGAACGTGTTGATGCTTTTAAAGCGTGCGACTGTAAAACTCGAGTAGGCCACGGACCCAGAAGTTTCTTCATGTTAAACGGTCTGCGGTCTAATGCCAACTGTTCGGACTTAAGACGGCGTCTCGTGATGTGGACAGTCTACGAGAAGGTGACATACGTCTTCATCTATCAATCCGCATTCGCATTCGGGACTTTCAGCTCTGCCGTGTCTGTGCAAAGAAAAAAAAAAAACAAATGTTTTTGTGTATGCCGTGCCTAGCCTCAATCGGTCAATTAGAGTTTCCGATATTCTATCTAATGCCAGCGTAATTTTTAATTCAATAAATGGATCGATGTGGTATAAATCGCACCTCTTTGTACTTTGGTCAAACCAAGCAGTTTTGCTCATTCTGAAAGTTGTATTCTTTATAATACTACGCAATTCACTTTTTTCGAAATATTGGTTGCCACGATGTGTAGACCTACTTTGTGTGCTCTGGACGGCTCTGGAAGGCCAACTGCAAATCTTCTTTGCACAGCTGATGCCGTCCGGATAGTCGTTGATAGATTACTTAACAGGTTGTCAGCCTCCGAAGGTATTATGTAAGCGAAAGTACGCATGCGTAAAACATGCAGCGAACGAACACTCTTCCAACGCTGTAAAGAAGAAAGAATGCATAAAGGGTGGTGCATTTTACGCTCCAATCTCGTCCTATGTAAGGCGCTTTAGAGTTAGGGCTGTTTTGCCTGTAATTGCGTGACCCTTGCAGGGTTCCTCACAGTGCAACCGTGCACTTGAAACGGGCAGGTGTTGAACCACCCCGCAAGGAGATGGGGAAACTTCGCTGCGACCGGACCGCTTGACAGTCCGTGTTTACGGGAGGAGAGGCGCGCCCGAGAGGAGGTGCGCTCTCACTCTCTGCCGTCCCCGTGAATGCTGAAATGAGCGCGGTCGCGTTGCGTGGCTTCGGTGAAACTGCCGTATCGCGATATGTAGTGGAGCTGCCACAGTAAAATTTGAGACACGCGTAGCCAGCCAAAGGTGCTGTTACTTTGCCGAATTTCACGTGCCGGCGTCCACAACAACGCGAGCACGCTTTGTTTAGAAATTTCCGGCCATGAGGCCGTGCCCGGACCGCGTGTGTTAGTCCCTTGGTTTGGCGACAAGGATGGCGTCAAAGTGACGCCGTGAAACGGGTTTCGTGCGTGCAAATGAGGCATTGATGTGATTAGAGAGAAAGCGAGAACATAGAAAAGAAAAAAAAAAAGAGGGGGGGGGGCACACGCCGGGGACGAGTAGTCGCAAAGTGTTAAGTGTGCAGTTTATTTACGTGCGGCACACAGGTGAGCTGTTGCAGCTGTGAGTTTTGACAAATATTGCGTGTGTCATGTTCAGTGGACACGATGAAACGTTTTTTAGCGAACGCGTTGTATCCGCTGGGCTTGTACGTACGCGTACATGAATTGTCGCTTACTCGGTTTGATGTCTCCTTGCCGCTGGGGCAGCTGATACGACTGATACGCCATTTTGCAGCAGTGAAGGGTGCGTGAATGAATGGGCAAGAAACTTAGCAACAGTAACGAGAAAAGAATTAAAAACAAACAAACAAACGAAAGCATGTTTGCCGTGTATATTCAATCTTGTAGTGCAGAAAAATAGTCAGTGCAGCAACCTGCGCGGCCAACGCGCTCCTCGCGAAGAAAAGAGGGAGAGAGAGACGAGCTGGCCGCCGACCAACCGGCGTGCGCCGTTCGCCTTCCTCCTCAGTCTCGCGGGCCGGCGCCGACACCGCGACTCGATCGTGTCGAGCATTCGCTTTCCGGGCGCGTTTCGAAGCAGAAGCAGAAACTTCGGAAGCCGTCATGTCTGGCCGTGGCAAAGGTGGCAAAGGGCTGGGGAAGGGTGGCGCCAAGCGTCATCGAAAGGTGTTGCGTGACAACATCCAGGGCATAACCAAGCCGGCCATCCGTCGTCTGGCGCGCCGTGGCGGTGTCAAGCGCATCTCTGGCCTCATCTACGAGGAAACTCGCGGCGTTCTCAAGGTGTTCCTCGAGAACGTGATCCGCGATGCCGTCACTTACACCGAGCACGCCAAAAGGAAGACCGTGACAGCCATGGACGTCGTGTACGCCCTCAAGCGTCAGGGCCGCACCCTGTACGGATTCGGAGGCTAAGAAGCCAGCGGCGTCGCCTGCAGCCAGCCAACGAGAACACAACAGCCCTCTTCAGGGCTACCCACTTGATGCTTCGGCAGTGTGATCCCAGCGGTTCGCCATACCCGTCCGTCCCTCTTTGCAATATCATTGCGTCATCGCTCAGGTGAGCAGCACCTCGTGTAGTAGTAGCTTGATCGCGCTGGGTACTTGTCACGTTCACCGCATTTCGTTCGCGTCGTCGTCTTTCTCCTGGGTCTGCATGCACGAATCAATCGCCGCATCTGCGAGTTCTTCCTCTCCTTCCTGCAAGCCAAGCTGCTAAAACGGGCCCGTCAAGCGAACGTCGCCTAGTTACCTTATCGCGCGAAGGAAGAAGCCGAGCGCAGCGTTCTACCCTGGTCACTGCATTCTTGGAGACACGACTATGCTCAGGAAGCACGAACTCGCTTTTTTCTTTGGAATGCCCACTACACGATCGCGTCACGTTGTGTCAAAATAAATAAAAACGCACTATGTTCTACCGTGGGGCACCCAGACGAAGAAGGGATGTGTACTTACAAATGAAAAAATTGATTGTGACAGGTTGGTCGTGTTTACCGCGCCCGCTGTGCACTCAGAAGTGCCCCATTCAATAACACATTGTGTACATTGTCACGCCTAATAATTTTTGTTTGTTTTTTTTTTTTCACACCTGGCGCTGCCGAGCTGCAAAATACAAAAAAAAAAGAAAGAAAAGTGGAAGGGGATGTTTAAACAGAATTTCTGCGCAAGTCAGAAGCAAGTACACAATAAGCGCTGCCCATGCAGCGTGCTGAGGGAAGCTGCACTTGATAGAAGTGGCACTCATGTACTGTACTGGTGCTGCGAACACTGCAGTTGTGAAAGCTTTACTTGGACGGACAGCTACGCAACAAGTGTTTCCATTTCGCCGGCAGAGGTGGTCACTCTAGGGAGGCTGGCTTCGCCGCCCACGCGAGAGGGGGGGGGGGGGGGGGACTAGCCCATGATGTAAACGCGAGAGGTTCGAGCGCGGGAAATTCGAAAGCAAGGCGCGCTCGCGTGAGCCTGCCGTCAGATGGCGACACCAACCCACGAGCATTGCATTTTCAAGTGCACCCTTGGTTTCCCACCCACCTCCGCACAGGACGAGGCGTGTCGAATGTGTAACCAAGGCGCACGACAGTGGTTCTGCTCAGGCAAGCCTACCTATAACAAAAATTGTTCTCCATGTGTGTACCTTCATTTTCTCGTGAAAATGTGAAAGAGGAGTGAATGGGGCTTTTTGAGGCGCGTGTTGATCTTCGTTTCTATTATGATTATTATTTTTCACCCTTTCATTGAGTCCATTTCCTGCTTTTTGTGCCACATATTTAGCACTTAGAGGTTGGGGGGGGGGGGGGGATTGCTGATGTGTAAGATGGAAAAGAAGAGGAAAGTGAGCCCCGAAACTGTCTGCATCAGGATGCGACACCTCAGCGGTAGCTCACAAGGGATGGGGGGTGAGGGGGGATTAAAAGGGTGGGAATAAAAGTGTAGAGAAAGAGACATGAGGGAAGCCAGAGTGAGACGACATATCGAGGGAATAGGAGTAAAAATGAAACAAAACATTCGAACGCAAACACCCCGTACATCCAACCGCCATTGAGCGCACCTAGTAGTTTGGCAAGTATGTATGAGTGATTCTTAAGAGGGAAAGGAAGATAAAATTGAGTCCCGTTACTGTCTGCGATTGAGCAAGTAGGCGCGCTCAGTGGCAGTTGGATGTACGGGGTGTTTGTGTTAGAATGTTTTGTTGCGTTTTACTCCTTGTCGTTGCGCGGACGTGTATGCATATACCAACACTGCCGGTGGTCTCTCGTCGTCTTCGCCCATCTACGTAATGGTCGCAAATAAGCGACAACGCAAGGAGCAAGTTTTTTTGGCGTGGCAGTGCGCATTTGCCCTCGGTGATGCGAGGCGCTCTAGTGCGATGCGCGCTGTTGGCGTGAATGGTGGCGTCTCGCACTCCGTCGCGCCGCTTCGGGAAGCGACGAGCTACAGCGTCGATTGATGTGTTGCCTGGAAGGCGAAAGAAATGCGCAGCAGGCTGTATTGTACAGCGGTAGTGGTTTCGTTTCGGTGTACCTCTTTGCAGCCGCGAACTGCACGGTTGCCCGAAAATGAGCGCCAGCCAGCATCCTGGCGTACGCTTCCGCGCTCGCACGCGGACGGGTTCTCACGCTTCGGCCAATGGGAGGGAGAGAGATGGGTCGTGCGGCGAAGCCGCTTTTGCCGATCTCCGGCAGGAGCGCAGTTTCGCTCCGTCAGTCGAGGTGATCGGACGCACGCAGCATGGCCCGAACTAAACAAACCGCGCGCAAGAGTACTGGAGGCAAGGCTCCGCGTAAGCAGCTTGCTACCAAGGCTGCTCGCAAGAGTGCCCCTGCCACAGGCGGGGTGAAGAAACCTCACCGTTACAGGCCTGGAACCGTGGCCCTGCGTGAAATTCGCCGATACCAGAAGTCGACCGAACTGCTGATCCGCAAGCTTCCCTTTCAGCGCCTGGTGCGGGAAATCGCTCAGGACTTCAAGACGGACCTCCGTTTCCAGAGTTCTGCCGTGATGGCCCTACAGGAAGCTAGCGAGGCCTACCTCGTTGGTCTTTTCGAAGACACCAACCTGTGCGCCATCCACGCTAAGCGCGTCACCATCATGCCAAAGGACATCCAGCTGGCTCGGCGCATTCGCGGTGAGCGCGCCTAAGTTGGGCTGCTCCCTGCGCTTCGGTCGACAGGCAAGCAACAACAAACGGTCCTTCTCAGGACCACCAACGTGTCTGCTTTGGCTACGAGACCACTCCAGGCCACGTACTCCGGCCGCACCCTCTTTTGCTGTCATGTTTTGTACGTACGTGGCTGCCGTTGTCTAGCGCGCGGAAGAACGGAACGTCGGCGCGTCGTTATTACGAAGAAATGGCTCAGCTTTGACAAATTCAAGGTAAAAGTGTGTATCATTATGAGTAGACAGAGAAAAGGTAGGCTAGCTTCAGTCGGTGTGTGTGCAGCAGCCGTGCTGCGACCCTGTGGTGTGTCAATTTCATTTATGTGTTTACCTTTTTGCCCGCCGCTTGTAAGGTGTTTTTGAGGGCTTCTGTTTGCGTAACGCCATGGTGACTTGGGCTGCTGGACCCCGGCGCAACTTTTGGGTGCACTCGTAGGAGGTGATGAAGTTTTACCGAGAGACGAAATAAACAATTGTATCGGGCCAGTTGGTAAGGATCCATCTCGCTAGGAAGCGCAGCCACTATTACACAGACCTCACAACACAAGCGCTTAACTTCAACTGAACTTTCATTGCAAACGTCAGAGTTTATAAAGGGGGTGAACAGAGAAAAAGAATAGTAAAAGGTAGACAACAAAAAGCACACGTGCCAGTCCCGCACATTACTGTCTGTTATTCTCTATCACCCCATCCAAAAAACAGTTCTTTCCGCGTGAGCGCGATAGAGAGTGCACTAACACACTCGAAATCATCGCGTGTCATTTCCTTTCATTTCTTTTGAAGCTGAACAAGTTTTTGTGCCATATTCTGGACAATTTTTTTTTTTTTTTTTTGCAATAAACGTTTAGTTGAAGTTAAGCGCTTGTGTTGTGTGTTCTGTGTAATAGTGGCTGCGCTGCCTAGCAAGATAGACGAAATAAATTGTGTTAGAAGCACCAAATGGAATGCGCTAACGGCGGGTTCTCTCTCTCTCTCTCTCTCTTTTTTTTTTTACCTTACGTTTGTTTTTCTATTCAAAGGTATTAAATTTACTCTGTCCCTGTGCTGACCCGTTCAGGTGTCATCGTAAGGATAGACGGTTACGTGTGGAGCTTTTTTTTTTTTTTTTTTAATGAGAAATGACAACGCTTACATGCTCTTTTCTGTCTTTTTCGGTGCCGAGCTGCGTGATTTGGTTGTCTCTTTGCAGCATTTGGCGTCGCGCACTTGTGGCTAACTGATGTCGCGAGGAAATATATATAAAGTATAGAAAAACAAACACGCTTGAGGGTACGAACAGAGCCATCGTGACTGCGAAGCGAAACACGGCCGCGTCACCTGTTTGGGTGGTCCTTAGAAGGACCGTTTGGGGAATGCGGCGAGCGCGCGGAAGGGGTGCTCGCTTACGCCTTCTTCTCCGTCTTCTTTGGAAGAAGCACGGCTTGAATGTTGGGCAACACACCGCCCTGCGCGATGGTGACGCCGGAAAGCAGTTTGTTCAGCTCCTCGTCGTTGCGGATGGCGAGCTGCAAGTGACGGGGGATGATCCGGGTCTTCTTGTTGTCACGAGCGGCGTTGCCCGCCAGCTCGAGCACCTCGGCGGCCAGGTACTCGAGTACGGCAGCCAGGTAGACCGGAGCGCCAGCTCCGACGCGCTCGGCGTAGTTTCCCTTGCGTAGGAGGCGGTGAATACGGCCCACGGGGAACTGAAGCCCCGCGCGGCTAGAACGGGTCTTGCTCTTGCCTTTCGCCTTGCCGCCCTTGCCACGTCCGGACATGGTGTTGCTTTTCGCTTGGTACGACGCCGGTTGCCGAAAACAAGAAAGCTGCTGCCTTCTGAGATGAGAGCCGTGCTCGAATGGTTTCCGTTGCCACCATCGCGCGCCGCCGCTCGCGGGGAACGGATGAGAGTGTGAGAGAGAGAAGCCGTGCGAACCAATGGGGCGCGCGCGTTGTGCTGATCTCGTCAACACCCCTCGCTCATATTTAAGCGCGGCGAGACGGGGGGACACGCGCATTCGACTCTGGTCTCGCGTGCGTGTTGTGTGAAATCATGCCTCCCCAACCGTCTGGCAAAGCCGTCAAGAAGGCCGGCAAGGCGCAGAAGAATGTGCGCGCCACGGACAAGAAGAAGAAGAAGCGCCGCAGGAAGGAGAGCTTCTCCATCTACATCTATAAGGTGCTGAAGCAGGTGCACCCCGACACTGGTGTCTCCAGCAAGGCCATGTCCATCATGAACAGCTTCGTGAACGACATCTTCGAGCGTATCGCCGCCGAGTCGTCACGCCTTGCTCACTACAACAAGCGCTCGACCATCACGAGCCGGGAGATCCAGACCGCGGTGCGCCTGCTGCTGCCCGGAGAGCTGGCCAAGCACGCGGTGTCCGAGGGTACAAAAGCCGTCACCAAGTACACCAGCTCCAAGTAGGCGTGCGTCGTGGGCCACAGCGAGCAACGACAAATCAACGGCTCTTCTCAGAGCCACCCAAATTGTCTGCGTCGGCATAGGGGTTGTGCTGAGAGATTCGGCTCCGAATCCATCCTCTTCTCTCTGTTGAACACCGCTAGCAGGAGCGTTGGTGTGCCGCGCTCGACGTGTGTGCTCGGGGAGGTTGAACAGGTAAATTAGAGAAGACCGAGTGCGCGGAGAAAAGTGCCACAAGTACGGTAATGGAGGGAAAACAAAACCAGGAGCGTGGTAATTAAAAAAAAAAAAAAAAAAACAGGGGGAAGGTGGCCGCTTCTCTCAAAAAAAGGTAACATGAACTCGAGTGTGTTCAGCTCTTGGGAAATGATAGAATAGGAAACTCGCGTCAGCGCTTGCCCGAGCAACTCCGACATGTCGGGCCAAATATGAAGGGGTATACACGGTATGCAGTGCATGCGGAGAGAAGGAAACTGCCGAACACTTGATAATGCTATGTAAAGGGCTTCACCTTATAGTTTAGAATGATGGCGCAGAGTTTTTCAAAAGCACCGGGGTTTAGAGACGGGGGAGGGCAAAATAGACTTTAGGCGGGTAGAATTAACTAGAAGGTGGTTATCTTATTGGTGGCTAAAGTCAAGGCAAGAGTGAAAACTAAACCATTCACTGCAAAGCACCGCGGTCCTATACTTCACTATTTAAAGAGAGAAAAAAAACAAGATAAATGTAGCTGTTTGTTAGGTCAGCATTATGGCTAGGTGGTGATAGCTGCCGCCCGATGTGAAGGGTACAGCCACATTCATCAGACAGCGCAGAGTTCCTTCTCTGCCACGCCATTCATTTGTTTACGAAATTGGGGCATTTATTTATTGAGAGCGCAGGGCAGGCCCGTTTCGAGACTGTAGGAGGAGTGAATGTAGCTTAAAGTGCGTGGCGCGGTGAAAAATGTGCGGAAGCATTGATGCAAGAAAAGATAGGGGAGAAATATATAGACGCATGTGACAATAGCTGTAGAAGCAGAAAAGCGTGGCGGCGGACTGCATGCTAATTATTGTCCGAAAGCAAAGTATCGACAGCCCGAGTGAAGGAAAAAACAAAACTGTGCGTACGCATGACAGGGGTACCACGCAGGTGATTTATATAGTGCACAAAGAAGTACGAAATCCAGTAAAGAAAGGCGGTCGACACGAGGTATGGGCATTTCCCGTTTTCGCACCGAGTGCTCCGTTTGCGCGTCGCCGAAAGAAACATAGCCAGGCCGGCCAGCAAACGACACTGCTCGGCTTGACGTTTACATAATCACACGGTGTAGCGGAACACTGTGTTCTCTTCGAAAGAACAAATGCGCCTGTGCTAGGCACAAATGAGTGGTACGTTCCATTCGGAATGTGGTGGGAAACTTACCTTAAATGAATGAGCGGACGCACCGTTTATTTCCGCTTTGTTTTAGATTACTGACTATGTTCGGCGGGTCGACAGTGCATTTGTATGAAGCTTTCAAGCGCGATCATTTTGTAATTTCGCATCGTGCGTCCCTGCCACAAGTTCGGGGAAGGAATACTTTCAATATGGGAACCCTCATGATTGTGAAAGATGAAACTGCGACTACTTAAACACACTTGCACCACAGAAATGGCACGCGCAGTTTGGTATTGGGGCACGTGAGAAGGGAATACAATAGATGGGCATTGGCGCGCATCTTTTTTTCTTATTGATATGATATGTAAGGAGATGTCGGCGCACCATTATGGCGCCGGCTACTCCTTGGCCGTTGAGTTAAACTTGAACACGTATCTTGAAGCAAAACGTACAAAGCAGTGCATGGAAAGTAGAAAACTCGGGCAGAGATATGCAAAGACACACTTACACTTATACGCACATATCAGAACACAATGGTAAGTAAATGTTCGAAAGTCAATGAATGAAGTCTCTGATATAATGTCCCTCGATAATATTCGGTCCACCAGCACAAAACAGTAGAGCACACGTCTGGTCCGTATAAAGATGCATTCGCTCGTGTGTACATAATTGTCGACACGTCATTCATTTCACAACACACACATGATGAGAGTCACGTGATACTGTACATAATAAGTACATTTGTTACAAATGAAAGTTCGTTATTTCTTAATACTTATCAGCAATCCCGCTGTCTTGTAAAGAACGTGTTGATGCTTTTAAAGCGTGCGACTGTAAAACTCGAGTAGGCCACGGACCCAGAAGTTTCTTCATGTTAAACGGTCTGCGGTCTAATGCCAACTGTTCGGACTTAAGACGGCGTCTCGTGATGTGGACAGTCTACGAGAAGGTGACATACGTCTTCATCTATCAATCCGCATTCGCATTCGGGACTTTCAGCTCTGCCGTGTCTGTGCAAAGAAAAAAAAAAAAACAAATGTTTTTGTGTATGCCGTGCCTAGCCTCAATCGGTCAATTAGAGTTTCCGATATTCTATCTAATGCCAGCGTAATTTTTAATTCAATAAATGGATCGATGTGGTATAAATCGCACCTCTTTGTACTTTGGTCAAACCAAGCAGTTTTGCTCATTCTGAAAGTTGTATTCTTTATAATACTACGCAATTCACTTTTTTCGAAATATTGGTTGCCACGATGTGTAGACCTACTTTGTGTGCTCTGGACGGCTCTGGAAGGCCAACTGCAAATCTTCTTTGCACAGCTGATGCCGTCCGGATAGTCGTTGATAGATTACTTAACAGGTTGTCAGCCTCCGAAGGTATTATGTAAGCGAAAGTACGCATGCGTAAAACATGCAGCGAACGAACACTCTTCCAACGCTGTAAAGAAGAAAGAATGCATAAAGGGTGGTGCATTTTACGCTCCAATCTCGTCCTATGTAAGGCGCTTTAGAGTTAGGGCTGTTTTGCCTGTAATTGCGTGACCCTTGCAGGGTTCCTCACAGTGCAACCGTGCACTTGAAACGGGCAGGTGTTGAACCACCCCGCAAGGAGATGGGGAAACTTCGCTGCGACCGGACCGCTTGACAGTCCGTGTTTACGGGAGGAGAGGCGCGCCCGAGAGGAGGTGCGCTCTCACTCTCTGCCGTCCCCGTGAATGCTGAAATGAGCGCGGTCGCGTTGCGTGGCTTCGGTGAAACTGCCGTATCGCGATATGTAGTGGAGCTGCCACAGTAAAATTTGAGACACGCGTAGCCAGCCAAAGGTGCTGTTACTTTGCCGAATTTCACGTGCCGGCGTCCACAACAACGCGAGCACGCTTTGTTTAGAAATTTCCGGCCATGAGGCCGTGCCCGGACCGCGTGTGTTAGTCCCTTGGTTTGGCGACAAGGATGGCGTCAAAGTGACGCCGTGAAACGGGTTTCGTGCGTGCAAATGAGGCATTGATGTGATTAGAGAGAAAGCGAGAACATAGAAAAGAAAAAAAAAAAAGAGGGGGGGGGGCACACGCCGGGGACGAGTAGTCGCAAAGTGTTAAGTGTGCAGTTTATTTACGTGCGGCACACAGGTGAGCTGTTGCAGCTGTGAGTTTTGACAAATATTGCGTGTGTCATGTTCAGTGGACACGATGAAACGTTTTTTAGCGAACGCGTTGTATCCGCTGGGCTTGTACGTACGCGTACATGAATTGTCGCTTACTCGGTTTGATGTCTCCTTGCCGCTGGGGCAGCTGATACGACTGATACGCCATTTTGCAGCAGTGAAGGGTGCGTGAATGAATGGGCAAGAAACTTAGCAACAGTAACGAGAAAAGAATTAAAAACAAACAAACAAACGAAAGCATGTTTGCCGTGTATATTCAATCTTGTAGTGCAGAAAAATAGTCAGTGCAGCAACCTGCGCGGCCAACGCGCTCCTCGCGAAGAAAAGAGGGAGAGAGAGACGAGCTGGCCGCCGACCAACCGGCGTGCGCCGTTCGCCTTCCTCCTCAGTCTCGCGGGCCGGCGCCGACACCGCGACTCGATCGTGTCGAGCATTCGCTTTCCGGGCGCGTTTCGAAGCAGAAGCAGAAACTTCGGAAGCCGTCATGTCTGGCCGTGGCAAAGGTGGCAAAGGGCTGGGGAAGGGTGGCGCCAAGCGTCATCGAAAGGTGTTGCGTGACAACATCCAGGGCATAACCAAGCCGGCCATCCGTCGTCTGGCGCGCCGTGGCGGTGTCAAGCGCATCTCTGGCCTCATCTACGAGGAAACTCGCGGCGTTCTCAAGGTGTTCCTCGAGAACGTGATCCGCGATGCCGTCACTTACACCGAGCACGCCAAAAGGAAGACCGTGACAGCCATGGACGTCGTGTACGCCCTCAAGCGTCAGGGCCGCACCCTGTACGGATTCGGAGGCTAAGAAGCCAGCGGCGTCGCCTGCAGCCAGCCAACGAGAACACAACAGCCCTCTTCAGGGCTACCCACTTGATGCTTCGGCAGTGTGATCCCAGCGGTTCGCCATACCCGTCCGTCCCTCTTTGCAATATCATTGCGTCATCGCTCAGGTGAGCAGCACCTCGTGTAGTAGTAGCTTGATCGCGCTGGGTACTTGTCACGTTCACCGCATTTCGTTCGCGTCGTCGTCTTTCTCCTGGGTCTGCATGCACGAATCAATCGCCGCATCTGCGAGTTCTTCCTCTCCTTCCTGCAAGCCAAGCTGCTAAAACGGGCCCGTCAAGCGAACGTCGCCTAGTTACCTTATCGCGCGAAGGAAGAAGCCGAGCGCAGCGTTCTACCCTGGTCACTGCATTCTTGGAGACACGACTATGCTCAGGAAGCACGAACTCGCTTTTTTCTTTGGAATGCCCACTACACGATCGCGTCACGTTGTGTCAAAATAAATAAAAACGCACTATGTTCTACCGTGGGGCACCCAGACGAAGAAGGGATGTGTACTTACAAATGAAAAAATTGATTGTGACAGGTTGGTCGTGTTTACCGCGCCCGCTGTGCACTCAGAAGTGCCCCATTCAATAACACATTGTGTACATTGTCACGCCTAATAATTTTTGTTTGTTTTTTTTTTTCACACCTGGCGCTGCCGAGCTGCAAAATACAAAAAAAAAAAGAAAGAAAAGTGGAAGGGGATGTTTAAACAGAATTTCTGCGCAAGTCAGAAGCAAGTACACAATAAGCGCTGCCCATGCAGCGTGCTGAGGGAAGCTGCACTTGATAGAAGTGGCACTCATGTACTGTACTGGTGCTGCGAACACTGCAGTTGTGAAAGCTTTACTTGGACGGACAGCTACGCAACAAGTGTTTCCATTTCGCCGGCAGAGGTGGTCACTCTAGGGAGGCTGGCTTCGCCGCCCACGCGAGAGGGGGGGGGGGGGGGGACTAGCCCATGATGTAAACGCGAGAGGTTCGAGCGCGGGAAATTCGAAAGCAAGGCGCGCTCGCGTGAGCCTGCCGTCAGATGGCGACACCAACCCACGAGCATTGCATTTTCAAGTGCACCCTTGGTTTCCCACCCACCTCCGCACAGGACGAGGCGTGTCGAATGTGTAACCAAGGCGCACGACAGTGGTTCTGCTCAGGCAAGCCTACCTATAACAAAAATTGTTCTCCATGTGTGTACCTTCATTTTCTCGTGAAAATGTGAAAGAGGAGTGAATGGGGCTTTTTGAGGCGCGTGTTGATCTTCGTTTCTATTATGATTATTATTTTTCACCCTTTCATTGAGTCCATTTCCTGCTTTTTGTGCCACATATTTAGCACTTAGAGGTTGGGGGGGGGGGGGGGGGATTGCTGATGTGTAAGATGGAAAAGAAGAGGAAAGTGAGCCCCGAAACTGTCTGCATCAGGATGCGACACCTCAGCGGTAGCTCACAAGGGATGGGGGGTGAGGGGGGATTAAAAGGGTGGGAATAAAAGTGTAGAGAAAGAGACATGAGGGAAGCCAGAGTGAGACGACATATCGAGGGAATAGGAGTAAAAATGAAACAAAACATTCGAACGCAAACACCCCGTACATCCAACCGCCATTGAGCGCACCTAGTAGTTTGGCAAGTATGTATGAGTGATTCTTAAGAGGGAAAGGAAGATAAAATTGAGTCCCGTTACTGTCTGCGATTGAGCAAGTAGGCGCGCTCAGTGGCAGTTGGATGTACGGGGTGTTTGTGTTAGAATGTTTTGTTGCGTTTTACTCCTTGTCGTTGCGCGGACGTGTATGCATATACCAACACTGCCGGTGGTCTCTCGTCGTCTTCGCCCATCTACGTAATGGTCGCAAATAAGCGACAACGCAAGGAGCAAGTTTTTTTGGCGTGGCAGTGCGCATTTGCCCTCGGTGATGCGAGGCGCTCTAGTGCGATGCGCGCTGTTGGCGTGAATGGTGGCGTCTCGCACTCCGTCGCGCCGCTTCGGGAAGCGACGAGCTACAGCGTCGATTGATGTGTTGCCTGGAAGGCGAAAGAAATGCGCAGCAGGCTGTATTGTACAGCGGTAGTGGTTTCGTTTCGGTGTACCTCTTTGCAGCCGCGAACTGCACGGTTGCCCGAAAATGAGCGCCAGCCAGCATCCTGGCGTACGCTTCCGCGCTCGCACGCGGACGGGTTCTCACGCTTCGGCCAATGGGAGGGAGAGAGATGGGTCGTGCGGCGAAGCCGCTTTTGCCGATCTCCGGCAGGAGCGCAGTTTCGCTCCGTCAGTCGAGGTGATCGGACGCACGCAGCATGGCCCGAACTAAACAAACCGCGCGCAAGAGTACTGGAGGCAAGGCTCCGCGTAAGCAGCTTGCTACCAAGGCTGCTCGCAAGAGTGCCCCTGCCACAGGCGGGGTGAAGAAACCTCACCGTTACAGGCCTGGAACCGTGGCCCTGCGTGAAATTCGCCGATACCAGAAGTCGACCGAACTGCTGATCCGCAAGCTTCCCTTTCAGCGCCTGGTGCGGGAAATCGCTCAGGACTTCAAGACGGACCTCCGTTTCCAGAGTTCTGCCGTGATGGCCCTACAGGAAGCTAGCGAGGCCTACCTCGTTGGTCTTTTCGAAGACACCAACCTGTGCGCCATCCACGCTAAGCGCGTCACCATCATGCCAAAGGACATCCAGCTGGCTCGGCGCATTCGCGGTGAGCGCGCCTAAGTTGGGCTGCTCCCTGCGCTTCGGTCGACAGGCAAGCAACAACAAACGGTCCTTCTCAGGACCACCAACGTGTCTGCTTTGGCTACGAGACCACTCCAGGCCACGTACTCCGGCCGCACCCTCTTTTGCTGTCATGTTTTGTACGTACGTGGCTGCCGTTGTCTAGCGCGCGGAAGAACGGAACGTCGGCGCGTCGTTATTACGAAGAAATGGCTCAGCTTTGACAAATTCAAGGTAAAAGTGTGTATCATTATGAGTAGACAGAGAAAAGGTAGGCTAGCTTCAGTCGGTGTGTGTGCAGCAGCCGTGCTGCGACCCTGTGGTGTGTCAATTTCATTTATGTGTTTACCTTTTTGCCCGCCGCTTGTAAGGTGTTTTTGAGGGCTTCTGTTTGCGTAACGCCATGGTGACTTGGGCTGCTGGACCCCGGCGCAACTTTTGGGTGCACTCGTAGGAGGTGATGAAGTTTTACCGAGAGACGAAATAAACAATTGTATCGGGCCAGTTGGTAAGGATCCATCTCGCTAGGAAGCGCAGCCACTATTACACAGACCTCACAACACAAGCGCTTAACTTCAACTGAACTTTCATTGCAAACGTCAGAGTTTATAAAGGGGGTGAACAGAGAAAAAGAATAGTAAAAGGTAGACAACAAAAAGCACACGTGCCAGTCCCGCACATTACTGTCTGTTATTCTCTATCACCCCATCCAAAAAACAGTTCTTTCCGCGTGAGCGCGATAGAGAGTGCACTAACACACTCGAAATCATCGCGTGTCATTTCCTTTCATTTCTTTTGAAGCTGAACAAGTTTTTGTGCCATATTCTGGACAATTTTTTTTTTTTTTTTTTGCAATAAACGTTTAGTTGAAGTTAAGCGCTTGTGTTGTGTGTTCTGTGTAATAGTGGCTGCGCTGCCTAGCAAGATAGACGAAATAAATTGTGTTAGAAGCACCAAATGGAATGCGCTAACGGCGGGTTCTCTCTCTCTCTCTCTCTTTTTTTTTTTTACCTTACGTTTGTTTTTCTATTCAAAGGTATTAAATTTACTCTGTCCCTGTGCTGACCCGTTCAGGTGTCATCGTAAGGATAGACGGTTACGTGTGGAGCTTTTTTTTTTTTTTTTTTAATGAGAAATGACAACGCTTACATGCTCTTTTCTGTCTTTTTCGGTGCCGAGCTGCGTGATTTGGTTGTCTCTTTGCAGCATTTGGCGTCGCGCACTTGTGGCTAACTGATGTCGCGAGGAAATATATATAAAGTATAGAAAAACAAACACGCTTGAGGGTACGAACAGAGCCATCGTGACTGCGAAGCGAAACACGGCCGCGTCACCTGTTTGGGTGGTCCTTAGAAGGACCGTTTGGGGAATGCGGCGAGCGCGCGGAAGGGGTGCTCGCTTACGCCTTCTTCTCCGTCTTCTTTGGAAGAAGCACGGCTTGAATGTTGGGCAACACACCGCCCTGCGCGATGGTGACGCCGGAAAGCAGTTTGTTCAGCTCCTCGTCGTTGCGGATGGCGAGCTGCAAGTGACGGGGGATGATCCGGGTCTTCTTGTTGTCACGAGCGGCGTTGCCCGCCAGCTCGAGCACCTCGGCGGCCAGGTACTCGAGTACGGCAGCCAGGTAGACCGGAGCGCCAGCTCCGACGCGCTCGGCGTAGTTTCCCTTGCGTAGGAGGCGGTGAATACGGCCCACGGGGAACTGAAGCCCCGCGCGGCTAGAACGGGTCTTGCTCTTGCCTTTCGCCTTGCCGCCCTTGCCACGTCCGGACATGGTGTTGCTTTTCGCTTGGTACGACGCCGGTTGCCGAAAACAAGAGCCGTTGTCAGATAGGAAGGAGACGCGGCGCCGAAACGCTTTGTCCCAGAGTCACACTTAACTCATCAACCCATCATCATCCTACGTCTGTCCCGGCTCTCCCTCCCCCCAGGGCTGTGTGGGGGGAAGATTTGTTTCGGGCAGACGGCCATGCCCTGGCAAGGGGGCCACCGTTCGGCGCCAGGCGCCCAACAGACGCGGCCTGCCTCCCGGCATACAAGCCAGGGAGGCCCGACAAAGGGACTACCCTCCGGCGGAGCAACTTCAGTCGCAACGCGCAAAGTGAACGTACCCTGGCAGGGTGGGCTATCGCGGCGCATGGGGCGCGCTGCGGTCATGGCCCGTCTCCTGACCACTAGGGCCCAGCGAGACTTGACATAGGGGCTACCCTTCGGCACGGTAGCTCTCGCCACCACACGCAAAGCGGACGTACCCAAAAAAGTGGCAGCGGTGCTGCCTTCGGTCGCGGTAACTTCAGTCACCACAACCAAAGTGCCCGTGCCCTCACACTGTCGCGCGGCTGAGACCCTGCGACAACACCCCCACAGTGCGGATGGGCTATCGCTCAGCGCGAGGCGTTTTGCGGTCATGGCCCGTCTCCTCACCACAAGGGCGCAGTGAGACACAATCCGTCCTGTGGGGTCTACGGGACTACTATTTGGTGCAGAGGCCAGTGCTGCTGCACACAAACCAAACGTACCCACGGAAACCGGCACGGCTGAAAGCCGGCTTAGTCCTTCTCGAAGAAGGGAACCACCTTCCGCCTCGACGAGTAAAGTAGCCGAGCCTACAGAAGGGGCCAACACGGACCTTGCGGGTAAAGCCCGACAAGGTGACAGGATCACCTTAGCACATGCAAAACTCGGGTGAAAGACCATACAGACCAAACTCGGGGGCGACTGGCTCACTAGGCCTAGTCGTGGAGCCTTAGAGAAAGCCATCATTAAAAGTTGATGGTTATCTGCCCTCCTGCCTCACTGAAAATCACTGCCGGACGGTGCCACGTCTCGTAGAACTTCTTTGCACCAAGGCGCTGCCACTCTCGGTGGAGAACGAACCAGACCTCCTTCCGTACTTTTGCAAGCACTTCGAGAAGCCCGGGTCGCTTGCCATCAAAGACGGCACAGCACCGTGCAACCCACACTTGGTACGAGCACTCAACAAGCAGAAGCACGTATTGCTTAGCCGCTTGTCGCGACAGGGGTTGAAGAAAACGAACGGTGTTGAAAGGAACACCTGGGTGGCCAAACAAGCTAGCTATCCTTCGATGGAGGGCAGCTGGTAGTGCGCACTGAGAGAACACGTGAACCAGGTCCTCCTTAGTGCCACAAAAAGGGCACACTCCTCGTTGAGCAATTCTTGTGAAAGGCCTGAAGCTTAGAGGCAGGCGATCTCTGGCCAGGCGATACATGAATGTAGCGCGCTTGGCGTCCAGGAAACTGGCAGTAATTAACCGCCAGTTAGGACTGTATTCGGACAGGTCGTGTTCTCTGTAGCATTCGGGTAACTCCGGAGCGAGTCTATCGACTAACTCGCGGAGTTCGATTGAATCTAAATCTATCTCGGGGTCGACCTCTTGGAGACGGGCCAAAGTAGAAGCGGCCCCTGCATAGAAGGCAGAAGGCGTTCCCGCCCGAGGCACGGAATTCGAAAATGCCCCAGGCGAGAACAACCTCAGCCTGGTACTCAGGAAATAAGACGCAAAGCTTCTAGTAAGGAGCATATCTGACTCAAGAGCTACCCGTGTCCATTTAACATGTAATGCCGTGGTCACAACGCTAAGGTCGGGAATACCTAATCCTCCTTCGTCCCTGCGCAACTTCAACACGGGGCGCGCCACAAAAGGAGCGGCACGACCCCAAAAGAATTTGAAAACTTTCTTTTCCAAGATAACTTTGGTGTGGGGTTTAACTGGCATAACCGAACCTATGTACGTGAGGAAACTGAACAACAGTGATTGAATTATCGTGGCCCTGGCTGTAAGCGGACAAGACAAGGCACCGAGTTCCTCAATCCTATCAGTAAGCTTTTGCCTTGCTAACCGCCAGTTTTCGGTAGTCAGGCCATCTGGCTCGAAATGGAAACCTAATATACGTAGGCGTTTCTTTATGGGGAGCCCATGTACAGGACGTGGACTGGAGGGAGCACAGTTCAGATACATGACTGCGCTCTTTGACTTATTTATTCTGGCGCCGCTCGCCGAGCAGTACCCCTCCATAACGTCCAAGACGGTGCAAACAGTTGCCTCGTCCGGGACGACGATAGAGAGGTCATCTGCATAGGCAAACATTGCCACCGGGGGGGAACCTGGCGGAAGGGGAAATCTACCTATGCTGGTGTCTTTAGAAAGCCTCTGCAAGAGCGGCTCGAATGCGAGCACGTAGAGAGCGGGCGACAGTGGGTCACCCTGTCGGACTCCACGGCACACACCGAACGACTCCGAGACGCGATCTTGTATGACAACAGCAGAACTAGGACGAAAGTAGAGAGCCCTGACCATGCTGATGAACTTTGAACTGAAGCCCGCCTGCTTTAAAACATTGAAGATGTACTTGTGACTGATAATATCAAAAGCCTTTTCTTGATCAAAAGAACAAAGGATTCCACTTAGGTTGCGAGAATTCGACCATTCTATGAGGTCCCTGATAGCGAAACCATGAAGTTGGCACGACCTATTTTGGACACAACACGCCTGGTACGGACCCAAAACAGTACTGAGCACTGGAGTGAGTCGAACGGACAGGCACTTAGCTATGAGCTTGTAATCACAGTTCAAGAGGGTGATGGGCCGCCAGGCTCTCAGGTCGGTGCGTCTCGTCTCATCCTTGCACAGGAGAGTGATCCGCCCCTCTCTTTGAGTTGCTGACAGGGTCCCCTCACGGAGAAGCCTGTTTGCCAATGTGGTAAAAGGCCCCCCCAAAACTCTCCAAAACTTGACATAAAACTCGACTGTCAAACCATCTGAACCTGGGCTGCGATTATGCTTCATGGATTTAAGGGCTGCAAACACCTCCTCTTCGACGAAGGGAGTGTCACAAATATCAAAGTCCTCGTAAGTTTTGGTGAAAGGAAACGAGTACGGAGTGGGAGGTGGTTCGGCGTAAAGGTTCTTGTAGAACTGTCTTGCCACCTCTAATACTTCGTCCTGCGTTTCCACTAAGCCGCCTGTGTTAGGATCGACCAAAGAGGTTATCGCTGAGCTCTTCCTAGCCAAGTGTCTGCGAAGGACATTTCTGCTGCACCAAGCCTCCATTTCCCACTGCTCTGCGCGTGCTGTGGCCCGCAAGCGGTCCCAGCGTCGCTGGAGCAGGACTCTATATTCTTTGCGCAGTGAAGTAAGAGCCGCGGTTACCCCCAGGCCGCAGGACAATGGCTTTGAGAGCAGGAGGATCGCGTCAGAGACCGCTTTGATCTCGGCGCGCTCCTCCCGCGCCCGCCTCTTGCCCCAATCCCGAAAGCGCTCCGCGACTCCGGCCTTCACCGTGTCCCAATCGCTACCGCCTAAGTTTTGGTCGCCAAGGAGTGAACCGATGAGATAGGTCGCCACATCTTTTGTGGCGTCCTTATCTTTAAGGAGCCGTGGATTTAAACGCCACGGTCGCTTGCCCCATGGCACCAAACTAGAGTCGGCAAATCTCAGTGCAAGAAGGCTATGGTCACTCAACGCGGAAGAACACAGCCAGCTAGAGTGCATGCTAGGAGCAAGCGAGGGCGAGACATAAAAACGATCGATCCTCGAGCGGCTCCCCCTCCCCGTCCAAGTCATGCCTGACTGGAGAGGACGGAGGGACCGCCAAGCATCGACAAGCCCCAGCTCTTTAACAAGCTCCCGCAACTCTAGCTCGCCGTTTCCGTCTCTAAACTTTGGAGTTCCTTTGAGGGAAACGCGATCCGCTTTTTCTAAAACACAGTTGAAATCGCCTACTAAAATGACACGGGAAGGGCCAACTAGATAAGAATCTAGGGAATTAAAGAAATCTTTCTGCTGTCCGCGCTTTGCTGGAGCATACACATTCACAATTCTAACGCCAGAGTCAAGATCCACTGACAGAACACGGCCGTCCGAATCCCTGGCGTAGCGTAGCACAGAACCGGTGAATCGTGGCATTAAAATGACAGCAACTCCCCGGCAATGTGCGCCACCATAATTCCAGTAGGATTTGGTGCCAAACGTTCTGTCAAAGTTCTTAATCTGTTGCAATTTAGACACAAAAGTTTCCTGCAAAAGGAGAATGTCTATTTTTCGAGACCGAGCTAAATGAATGACCTCAGCTTGTTTCGCTGCTCTAGTAATACCCCGACAATTAAAGGTAGCAATAGTTAGAGAAGAAGCCATGATGAAAGATAGGAGAGAAGACAGACTCTAGAATAGGCAAGAAGCGTAAAGAAAATCACAGAAGAGAAGAAAACAGCAGATACTCGAAGGTATCAGCTGCTGAAAAGCTACCTAATATAAAACCTACGAACGAGAGTCCCCCTCGGAGAGGGAATCCTCGTTCGTGGACGAGTACACTGTGTTAGACATTAACGAACACTCGCAATTGCCTGGTCCACAGTTAGGGCAAGAAGAACTGTTGTTCAACTCACCCGTGGTACCGTCCGTGACAGTCGACGAGGTGGACTCCTCGTCGGACTCTGTCGCTGCGGCTCGCTTCGGAACCGGGAGGTCGTCCTTAGGGCTGCCGGGGCCGCCGCTCGGAGCCGCCGCCAGCCTCTCCTTGGAGGGCCCTGGTGATCGGTTGGCGCGCCGCTTCTTGCCCCGAACAGCGTCCGTCCAGCTCATGGGTTCCTGTGTCTCCTCGGCAGCAGGCGCGTCAGCAGGGCTGGTCCCGGGCGCACCGGCAGGCGAGGCCGGCGACGGCTCGGTGGCAGCAGAGAGGGTGGGGGCCTCAGCTAATTCCGACCCCGCCTCCTGCTCTTCCCCTCCTGGAGCCCGTTCGCTAATGGGCTCCGGCTGTGGCTGGGTCGAGCCCTCGGCGTCCCCCGGAGCAGCCTCCCGATCCTCCGCAACGCCGCTCACCTGCTCCTGGGAAGAAGAAGAGGCTACAGGCGGGGCGGCCGACGAATTCGTCCGCGCCTTGCACTGCGAGGGGCCATGATCGCCGCCGCAGTGCTTGCATTTTACCGCGCACTGGTCGTGACCAAAAGCCCCACAGCGCACACACTGTGGCACAGTGCACTTCGCCGCATGGTGTCCAGTCTTGTAGCAGCGCCGGCAAACCCGCGCGACGCCCTCATACTCAAACTGGACGATGACGTCCCTCACCTCGAGCAGGTTGGGGACACTCTTGTGCATCTCCATTTTGATCAGGAGGACGCCGGTCGAGACTCCCGGCAGATACGGTGATTCCTCTCGCGCCACTTCCAAAACCTTTCCAAACCTCTCCAACAGTTGTACTATGATGCGCTTATCCGCGTCCGCCGGGAAGCCAATGATGCGCACCACCTTGACCCGAACACCTCGGTACTGAAACCTGATCCTCGCATCGCGAATGGCGAGGACGGGATCGTCTAAAAACCGCCGATTCGCCTCGTCATTCGCGAATGTCACCTCAAACTTCCCTAAGCCATAATCCTGAACACACGTCAGCTCACTGGGCATGAAGCGCTTCACGAGCTCTTTGCAAATGTCGGCACTGCCGACGCCCTTAGGCACGCGTGCGTAGTGCACCCGCGGCCTAATCTGCGAGAGCAGACTGGTAGTCATCGTGGTACCACCACCACGAGGCTACCAAGTCAGTTAGGAGCTAGCCTAACCTGGGGAAAAAAAAAAAAAAAAAAAAAAAAAAAGGAGAAAAAAGGACAAAGAAACCTCACCAAAAACCTGCGAAAACCGACGAAAAACCTGTGCAGGAGTCCGCCGGGTCACCGCATGCGAACAGCGGGTCTCGTCCCACTCGCACGAACCAACACCTCCTTCAGACGAGGACGACGCCGCTCAAAGAGGAAGAAAGCTGCTGCCTTCTGAGATGAGAGCCGTGCTCGAATGGTTTCCGTTGCCACCATCGCGCGCCGCCGCTCGCGGGGAACGGATGAGAGTGTGAGAGAGAGAAGCCGTGCGAACCAATGGGGCGCGCGCGTTGTGCTGATCTCGTCAACACCCCTCGCTCATATTTAAGCGCGGCGAGACGGGGGGACACGCGCATTCGACTCTGGTCTCGCGTGCGTGTTGTGTGAAATCATGCCTCCCCAACCGTCTGGCAAAGCCGTCAAGAAGGCCGGCAAGGCGCAGAAGAATGTGCGCGCCACGGACAAGAAGAAGAAGAAGCGCCGCAGGAAGGAGAGCTTCTCCATCTACATCTATAAGGTGCTGAAGCAGGTGCACCCCGACACTGGTGTCTCCAGCAAGGCCATGTCCATCATGAACAGCTTCGTGAACGACATCTTCGAGCGTATCGCCGCCGAGTCGTCACGCCTTGCTCACTACAACAAGCGCTCGACCATCACGAGCCGGGAGATCCAGACCGCGGTGCGCCTGCTGCTGCCCGGAGAGCTGGCCAAGCACGCGGTGTCCGAGGGTACAAAAGCCGTCACCAAGTACACCAGCTCCAAGTAGGCGTGCGTCGTGGGCCACAGCGAGCAACGACAAATCAACGGCTCTTCTCAGAGCCACCCAAATTGTCTGCGTCGGCATAGGGGTTGTGCTGAGAGATTCGGCTCCGAATCCATCCTCTTCTCTCTGTTGAACACCGCTAGCAGGAGCGTTGGTGTGCCGCGCTCGACGTGTGTGCTCGGGGAGGTTGAACAGGTAAATTAGAGAAGACCGAGTGCGCGGAGAAAAGTGCCACAAGTACGGTAATGGAGGGAAAACAAAACCAGGAGCGTGGTAATTAAAAAAAAAAAAAAAAAAAACAGGGGGAAGGTGGCCGCTTCTCTCAAAAAAAGGTAACATGAACTCGAGTGTGTTCAGCTCTTGGGAAATGATAGAATAGGAAACTCGCGTCAGCGCTTGCCCGAGCAACTCCGACATGTCGGGCCAAATATGAAGGGGTATACACGGTATGCAGTGCATGCGGAGAGAAGGAAACTGCCGAACACTTGATAATGCTATGTAAAGGGCTTCACCTTATAGTTTAGAATGATGGCGCAGAGTTTTTCAAAAGCACCGGGGTTTAGAGACGGGGGAGGGCAAAATAGACTTTAGGCGGGTAGAATTAACTAGAAGGTGGTTATCTTATTGGTGGCTAAAGTCAAGGCAAGAGTGAAAACTAAACCATTCACTGCAAAGCACCGCGGTCCTATACTTCACTATTTAAAGAGAGAAAAAAAACAAGATAAATGTAGCTGTTTGTTAGGTCAGCATTATGGCTAGGTGGTGATAGCTGCCGCCCGATGTGAAGGGTACAGCCACATTCATCAGACAGCGCAGAGTTCCTTCTCTGCCACGCCATTCATTTGTTTACGAAATTGGGGCATTTATTTATTGAGAGCGCAGGGCAGGCCCGTTTCGAGACTGTAGGAGGAGTGAATGTAGCTTAAAGTGCGTGGCGCGGTGAAAAATGTGCGGAAGCATTGATGCAAGAAAAGATAGGGGAGAAATATATAGACGCATGTGACAATAGCTGTAGAAGCAGAAAAGCGTGGCGGCGGACTGCATGCTAATTATTGTCCGAAAGCAAAGTATCGACAGCCCGAGTGAAGGAAAAAACAAAACTGTGCGTACGCATGACAGGGGTACCACGCAGGTGATTTATATAGTGCACAAAGAAGTACGAAATCCAGTAAAGAAAGGCGGTCGACACGAGGTATGGGCATTTCCCGTTTTCGCACCGAGTGCTCCGTTTGCGCGTCGCCGAAAGAAACATAGCCAGGCCGGCCAGCAAACGACACTGCTCGGCTTGACGTTTACATAATCACACGGTGTAGCGGAACACTGTGTTCTCTTCGAAAGAACAAATGCGCCTGTGCTAGGCACAAATGAGTGGTACGTTCCATTCGGAATGTGGTGGGAAACTTACCTTAAATGAATGAGCGGACGCACCGTTTATTTCCGCTTTGTTTTAGATTACTGACTATGTTCGGCGGGTCGACAGTGCATTTGTATGAAGCTTTCAAGCGCGATCATTTTGTAATTTCGCATCGTGCGTCCCTGCCACAAGTTCGGGGAAGGAATACTTTCAATATGGGAACCCTCATGATTGTGAAAGATGAAACTGCGACTACTTAAACACACTTGCACCACAGAAATGGCACGCGCAGTTTGGTATTGGGGCACGTGAGAAGGGAATACAATAGATGGGCATTGGCGCGCATCTTTTTTTCTTATTGATATGATATGTAAGGAGATGTCGGCGCACCATTATGGCGCCGGCTACTCCTTGGCCGTTGAGTTAAACTTGAACACGTATCTTGAAGCAAAACGTACAAAGCAGTGCATGGAAAGTAGAAAACTCGGGCAGAGATATGCAAAGACACACTTACACTTATACGCACATATCAGAACACAATGGTAAGTAAATGTTCGAAAGTCAATGAATGAAGTCTCTGATATAATGTCCCTCGATAATATTCGGTCCACCAGCACAAAACAGTAGAGCACACGTCTGGTCCGTATAAAGATGCATTCGCTCGTGTGTACATAATTGTCGACACGTCATTCATTTCACAACACACACATGATGAGAGTCACGTGATACTGTACATAATAAGTACATTTGTTACAAATGAAAGTTCGTTATTTCTTAATACTTATCAGCAATCCCGCTGTCTTGTAAAGAACGTGTTGATGCTTTTAAAGCGTGCGACTGTAAAACTCGAGTAGGCCACGGACCCAGAAGTTTCTTCATGTTAAACGGTCTGCGGTCTAATGCCAACTGTTCGGACTTAAGACGGCGTCTCGTGATGTGGACAGTCTACGAGAAGGTGACATACGTCTTCATCTATCAATCCGCATTCGCATTCGGGACTTTCAGCTCTGCCGTGTCTGTGCAAAGAAAAAAAAAAAAACAAATGTTTTTGTGTATGCCGTGCCTAGCCTCAATCGGTCAATTAGAGTTTCCGATATTCTATCTAATGCCAGCGTAATTTTTAATTCAATAAATGGATCGATGTGGTATAAATCGCACCTCTTTGTACTTTGGTCAAACCAAGCAGTTTTGCTCATTCTGAAAGTTGTATTCTTTATAATACTACGCAATTCACTTTTTTCGAAATATTGGTTGCCACGATGTGTAGACCTACTTTGTGTGCTCTGGACGGCTCTGGAAGGCCAACTGCAAATCTTCTTTGCACAGCTGATGCCGTCCGGATAGTCGTTGATAGATTACTTAACAGGTTGTCAGCCTCCGAAGGTATTATGTAAGCGAAAGTACGCATGCGTAAAACATGCAGCGAACGAACACTCTTCCAACGCTGTAAAGAAGAAAGAATGCATAAAGGGTGGTGCATTTTACGCTCCAATCTCGTCCTATGTAAGGCGCTTTAGAGTTAGGGCTGTTTTGCCTGTAATTGCGTGACCCTTGCAGGGTTCCTCACAGTGCAACCGTGCACTTGAAACGGGCAGGTGTTGAACCACCCCGCAAGGAGATGGGGAAACTTCGCTGCGACCGGACCGCTTGACAGTCCGTGTTTACGGGAGGAGAGGCGCGCCCGAGAGGAGGTGCGCTCTCACTCTCTGCCGTCCCCGTGAATGCTGAAATGAGCGCGGTCGCGTTGCGTGGCTTCGGTGAAACTGCCGTATCGCGATATGTAGTGGAGCTGCCACAGTAAAATTTGAGACACGCGTAGCCAGCCAAAGGTGCTGTTACTTTGCCGAATTTCACGTGCCGGCGTCCACAACAACGCGAGCACGCTTTGTTTAGAAATTTCCGGCCATGAGGCCGTGCCCGGACCGCGTGTGTTAGTCCCTTGGTTTGGCGACAAGGATGGCGTCAAAGTGACGCCGTGAAACGGGTTTCGTGCGTGCAAATGAGGCATTGATGTGATTAGAGAGAAAGCGAGAACATAGAAAAGAAAAAAAAAAAAGAGGGGGGGGGGCACACGCCGGGGACGAGTAGTCGCAAAGTGTTAAGTGTGCAGTTTATTTACGTGCGGCACACAGGTGAGCTGTTGCAGCTGTGAGTTTTGACAAATATTGCGTGTGTCATGTTCAGTGGACACGATGAAACGTTTTTTAGCGAACGCGTTGTATCCGCTGGGCTTGTACGTACGCGTACATGAATTGTCGCTTACTCGGTTTGATGTCTCCTTGCCGCTGGGGCAGCTGATACGACTGATACGCCATTTTGCAGCAGTGAAGGGTGCGTGAATGAATGGGCAAGAAACTTAGCAACAGTAACGAGAAAAGAATTAAAAACAAACAAACAAACGAAAGCATGTTTGCCGTGTATATTCAATCTTGTAGTGCAGAAAAATAGTCAGTGCAGCAACCTGCGCGGCCAACGCGCTCCTCGCGAAGAAAAGAGGGAGAGAGAGACGAGCTGGCCGCCGACCAACCGGCGTGCGCCGTTCGCCTTCCTCCTCAGTCTCGCGGGCCGGCGCCGACACCGCGACTCGATCGTGTCGAGCATTCGCGATTCGCTCGCAGGATTTCAAGCTGGACGGTTGTGCCCTCGCGATCTCCGACTTCAGCGTAGCTCCCGCCGACTGGTTCGCCCTCCGCGGTCTCCTGACGCCGTGTAGCTCTCGCATTGTGGCACCCCGCCCTTGGACTGCTTCGACCGGATCCCCACTTTCCTATCTCCTTCTTTTTTCCTCTCGTTGGCTGTCTTCTTCTGCTTCTACTTTCCTTCTATTCTTTTTATCCCTCCTTCCCCCCTCCCCTATAAGGCACTGCGCCGTGTCGCCTGAAGGCAGACAGAAATTAGGTGCCTTTTTTCCTCTTCATTTTAACCACTACCACCACCCATTCGCTTTCCGGGCGCGTTTCGAAGCAGAAGCAGAAACTTCGGAAGCCGTCATGTCTGGCCGTGGCAAAGGTGGCAAAGGGCTGGGGAAGGGTGGCGCCAAGCGTCATCGAAAGGTGTTGCGTGACAACATCCAGGGCATAACCAAGCCGGCCATCCGTCGTCTGGCGCGCCGTGGCGGTGTCAAGCGCATCTCTGGCCTCATCTACGAGGAAACTCGCGGCGTTCTCAAGGTGTTCCTCGAGAACGTGATCCGCGATGCCGTCACTTACACCGAGCACGCCAAAAGGAAGACCGTGACAGCCATGGACGTCGTGTACGCCCTCAAGCGTCAGGGCCGCACCCTGTACGGATTCGGAGGCTAAGAAGCCAGCGGCGTCGCCTGCAGCCAGCCAACGAGAACACAACAGCCCTCTTCAGGGCTACCCACTTGATGCTTCGGCAGTGTGATCCCAGCGGTTCGCCATACCCGTCCGTCCCTCTTTGCAATATCATTGCGTCATCGCTCAGGTGAGCAGCACCTCGTGTAGTAGTAGCTTGATCGCGCTGGGTACTTGTCACGTTCACCGCATTTCGTTCGCGTCGTCGTCTTTCTCCTGGGTCTGCATGCACGAATCAATCGCCGCATCTGCGAGTTCTTCCTCTCCTTCCTGCAAGCCAAGCTGCTAAAACGGGCCCGTCAAGCGAACGTCGCCTAGTTACCTTATCGCGCGAAGGAAGAAGCCGAGCGCAGCGTTCTACCCTGGTCACTGCATTCTTGGAGACACGACTATGCTCAGGAAGCACGAACTCGCTTTTTTCTTTGGAATGCCCACTACACGATCGCGTCACGTTGTGTCAAAATAAATAAAAACGCACTATGTTCTACCGTGGGGCACCCAGACGAAGAAGGGATGTGTACTTACAAATGAAAAAATTGATTGTGACAGGTTGGTCGTGTTTACCGCGCCCGCTGTGCACTCAGAAGTGCCCCATTCAATAACACATTGTGTACATTGTCACGCCTAATAATTTTTGTTTGTTTTTTTTTTTTCACACCTGGCGCTGCCGAGCTGCAAAATACAAAAAAAAAAAGAAAGAAAAGTGGAAGGGGATGTTTAAACAGAATTTCTGCGCAAGTCAGAAGCAAGTACACAATAAGCGCTGCCCATGCAGCGTGCTGAGGGAAGCTGCACTTGATAGAAGTGGCACTCATGTACTGTACTGGTGCTGCGAACACTGCAGTTGTGAAAGCTTTACTTGGACGGACAGCTACGCAACAAGTGTTTCCATTTCGCCGGCAGAGGTGGTCACTCTAGGGAGGCTGGCTTCGCCGCCCACGCGAGAGGGGGGGGGGGGGGGGACTAGCCCATGATGTAAACGCGAGAGGTTCGAGCGCGGGAAATTCGAAAGCAAGGCGCGCTCGCGTGAGCCTGCCGTCAGATGGCGACACCAACCCACGAGCATTGCATTTTCAAGTGCACCCTTGGTTTCCCACCCACCTCCGCACAGGACGAGGCGTGTCGAATGTGTAACCAAGGCGCACGACAGTGGTTCTGCTCAGGCAAGCCTACCTATAACAAAAATTGTTCTCCATGTGTGTACCTTCATTTTCTCGTGAAAATGTGAAAGAGGAGTGAATGGGGCTTTTTGAGGCGCGTGTTGATCTTCGTTTCTATTATGATTATTATTTTTCACCCTTTCATTGAGTCCATTTCCTGCTTTTTGTGCCACATATTTAGCACTTAGAGGTTGGGGGGGGGGGGGGGGGATTGCTGATGGATGTGTAAGATGGAAAAGAAGAGGAAAGTGAGCCCCGAAACTGTCTGCATCAGGATGCGACACCTCAGCGGTAGCTCACAAGGGATGGGGGGTGAGGGGGGATTAAAAGGGTGGGAATAAAAGTGTAGAGAAAGAGACATGAGGGAAGCCAGAGTGAGACGACATATCGAGGGAATAGGAGTAAAAATGAAACAAAACATTCGAACGCAAACACCCCGTACATCCAACCGCCATTGAGCGCACCTAGTAGTTTGGCAAGTATGTATGAGTGATTCTTAAGAGGGAAAGGAAGATAAAATTGAGTCCCGTTACTGTCTGCGATTGAGCAAGTAGGCGCGCTCAGTGGCAGTTGGATGTACGGGGTGTTTGTGTTAGAATGTTTTGTTGCGTTTTACTCCTTGTCGTTGCGCGGACGTGTATGCATATACCAACACTGCCGGTGGTCTCTCGTCGTCTTCGCCCATCTACGTAATGGTCGCAAATAAGCGACAACGCAAGGAGCAAGTTTTTTTGGCGTGGCAGTGCGCATTTGCCCTCGGTGATGCGAGGCGCTCTAGTGCGATGCGCGCTGTTGGCGTGAATGGTGGCGTCTCGCACTCCGTCGCGCCGCTTCGGGAAGCGACGAGCTACAGCGTCGATTGATGTGTTGCCTGGAAGGCGAAAGAAATGCGCAGCAGGCTGTATTGTACAGCGGTAGTGGTTTCGTTTCGGTGTACCTCTTTGCAGCCGCGAACTGCACGGTTGCCCGAAAATGAGCGCCAGCCAGCATCCTGGCGTACGCTTCCGCGCTCGCACGCGGACGGGTTCTCACGCTTCGGCCAATGGGAGGGAGAGAGATGGGTCGTGCGGCGAAGCCGCTTTTGCCGATCTCCGGCAGGAGCGCAGTTTCGCTCCGTCAGTCGAGGTGATCGGACGCACGCAGCATGGCCCGAACTAAACAAACCGCGCGCAAGAGTACTGGAGGCAAGGCTCCGCGTAAGCAGCTTGCTACCAAGGCTGCTCGCAAGAGTGCCCCTGCCACAGGCGGGGTGAAGAAACCTCACCGTTACAGGCCTGGAACCGTGGCCCTGCGTGAAATTCGCCGATACCAGAAGTCGACCGAACTGCTGATCCGCAAGCTTCCCTTTCAGCGCCTGGTGCGGGAAATCGCTCAGGACTTCAAGACGGACCTCCGTTTCCAGAGTTCTGCCGTGATGGCCCTACAGGAAGCTAGCGAGGCCTACCTCGTTGGTCTTTTCGAAGACACCAACCTGTGCGCCATCCACGCTAAGCGCGTCACCATCATGCCAAAGGACATCCAGCTGGCTCGGCGCATTCGCGGTGAGCGCGCCTAAGTTGGGCTGCTCCCTGCGCTTCGGTCGACAGGCAAGCAACAACAAACGGTCCTTCTCAGGACCACCAACGTGTCTGCTTTGGCTACGAGACCACTCCAGGCCACGTACTCCGGCCGCACCCTCTTTTGCTGTCATGTTTTGTACGTACGTGGCTGCCGTTGTCTAGCGCGCGGAAGAACGGAACGTCGGCGCGTCGTTATTACGAAGAAATGGCTCAGCTTTGACAAATTCAAGGTAAAAGTGTGTATCATTATGAGTAGACAGAGAAAAGGTAGGCTAGCTTCAGTCGGTGTGTGTGCAGCAGCCGTGCTGCGACCCTGTGGTGTGTCAATTTCATTTATGTGTTTACCTTTTTGCCCGCCGCTTGTAAGGTGTTTTTGAGGGCTTCTGTTTGCGTAACGCCATGGTGACTTGGGCTGCTGGACCCCGGCGCAACTTTTGGGTGCACTCGTAGGAGGTGATGAAGTTTTACCGAGAGACGAAATAAACAATTGTATCGGGCCAGTTGGTAAGGATCCATCTCGCTAGGAAGCGCAGCCACTATTACACAGACCTCACAACACAAGCGCTTAACTTCAACTGAACTTTCATTGCAAACGTCAGAGTTTATAAAGGGGGTGAACAGAGAAAAAGAATAGTAAAAGGTAGACAACAAAAAGCACACGTGCCAGTCCCGCACATTACTGTCTGTTATTCTCTATCACCCCATCCAAAAAACAGTTCTTTCCGCGTGAGCGCGATAGAGAGTGCACTAACACACTCGAAATCATCGCGTGTCATTTCCTTTCATTTCTTTTGAAGCTGAACAAGTTTTTGTGCCATATTCTGGACAATTTTTTTTTTTTTTTTTTTGCAATAAACGTTTAGTTGAAGTTAAGCGCTTGTGTTGTGTGTTCTGTGTAATAGTGGCTGCGCTGCCTAGCAAGATAGACGAAATAAATTGTGTTAGAAGCACCAAATGGAATGCGCTAACGGCGGGTTCTCTCTCTCTCTCTCTCTTTTTTTTTTTTTACCTTACGTTTGTTTTTCTATTCAAAGGTATTAAATTTACTCTGTCCCTGTGCTGACCCGTTCAGGTGTCATCGTAAGGATAGACGGTTACGTGTGGAGCTTTTTTTTTTTTTTTTTTTAATGAGAAATGACAACGCTTACATGCTCTTTTCTGTCTTTTTCGGTGCCGAGCTGCGTGATTTGGTTGTCTCTTTGCAGCATTTGGCGTCGCGCACTTGTGGCTAACTGATGTCGCGAGGAAATATATATAAAGTATAGAAAAACAAACACGCTTGAGGGTACGAACAGAGCCATCGTGACTGCGAAGCGAAACACGGCCGCGTCACCTGTTTGGGTGGTCCTTAGAAGGACCGTTTGGGGAATGCGGCGAGCGCGCGGAAGGGGTGCTCGCTTACGCCTTCTTCTCCGTCTTCTTTGGAAGAAGCACGGCTTGAATGTTGGGCAACACACCGCCCTGCGCGATGGTGACGCCGGAAAGCAGTTTGTTCAGCTCCTCGTCGTTGCGGATGGCGAGCTGCAAGTGACGGGGGATGATCCGGGTCTTCTTGTTGTCACGAGCGGCGTTGCCCGCCAGCTCGAGCACCTCGGCGGCCAGGTACTCGAGTACGGCAGCCAGGTAGACCGGAGCGCCAGCTCCGACGCGCTCGGCGTAGTTTCCCTTGCGTAGGAGGCGGTGAATACGGCCCACGGGGAACTGAAGCCCCGCGCGGCTAGAACGGGTCTTGCTCTTGCCTTTCGCCTTGCCGCCCTTGCCACGTCCGGACATGGTGTTGCTTTTCGCTTGGTACGACGCCGGTTGCCGAAAACAAGAAAGCTGCTGCCTTCTGAGATGAGAGCCGTGCTCGAATGGTTTCCGTTGCCACCATCGCGCGCCGCCGCTCGCGGGGAACGGATGAGAGTGTGAGAGAGAGAAGCCGTGCGAACCAATGGGGCGCGCGCGTTGTGCTGATCTCGTCAACACCCCTCGCTCATATTTAAGCGCGGCGAGACGGGGGGACACGCGCATTCGACTCTGGTCTCGCGTGCGTGTTGTGTGAAATCATGCCTCCCCAACCGTCTGGCAAAGCCGTCAAGAAGGCCGGCAAGGCGCAGAAGAATGTGCGCGCCACGGACAAGAAGAAGAAGAAGCGCCGCAGGAAGGAGAGCTTCTCCATCTACATCTATAAGGTGCTGAAGCAGGTGCACCCCGACACTGGTGTCTCCAGCAAGGCCATGTCCATCATGAACAGCTTCGTGAACGACATCTTCGAGCGTATCGCCGCCGAGTCGTCACGCCTTGCTCACTACAACAAGCGCTCGACCATCACGAGCCGGGAGATCCAGACCGCGGTGCGCCTGCTGCTGCCCGGAGAGCTGGCCAAGCACGCGGTGTCCGAGGGTACAAAAGCCGTCACCAAGTACACCAGCTCCAAGTAGGCGTGCGTCGTGGGCCACAGCGAGCAACGACAAATCAACGGCTCTTCTCAGAGCCACCCAAATTGTCTGCGTCGGCATAGGGGTTGTGCTGAGAGATTCGGCTCCGAATCCATCCTCTTCTCTCTGTTGAACACCGCTAGCAGGAGCGTTGGTGTGCCGCGCTCGACGTGTGTGCTCGGGGAGGTTGAACAGGTAAATTAGAGAAGACCGAGTGCGCGGAGAAAAGTGCCACAAGTACGGTAATGGAGGGAAAACAAAACCAGGAGCGTGGTAATTAAAAAAAAAAAAAAAAAACAGGGGGAAGGTGGCCGCTTCTCTCAAAAAAAGGTAACATGAACTCGAGTGTGTTCAGCTCTTGGGAAATGATAGAATAGGAAACTCGCGTCAGCGCTTGCCCGAGCAACTCCGACATGTCGGGCCAAATATGAAGGGGTATACACGGTATGCAGTGCATGCGGAGAGAAGGAAACTGCCGAACACTTGATAATGCTATGTAAAGGGCTTCACCTTATAGTTTAGAATGATGGCGCAGAGTTTTTCAAAAGCACCGGGGTTTAGAGACGGGGGAGGGCAAAATAGACTTTAGGCGGGTAGAATTAACTAGAAGGTGGTTATCTTATTGGTGGCTAAAGTCAAGGCAAGAGTGAAAACTAAACCATTCACTGCAAAGCACCGCGGTCCTATACTTCACTATTTAAAGAGAGAAAAAAAACAAGATAAATGTAGCTGTTTGTTAGGTCAGCATTATGGCTAGGTGGTGATAGCTGCCGCCCGATGTGAAGGGTACAGCCACATTCATCAGACAGCGCAGAGTTCCTTCTCTGCCACGCCATTCATTTGTTTACGAAATTGGGGCATTTATTTCTTGAGAGCGCAGGGCAGGCCCGTTTCGAGACTGTAGGAGGAGTGAATGTAGCTTAAAGTGCGTGGCGCGGTGAAAAATGTGCGGAAGCATTGATGCAAGAAAAGATAGGGGAGAAATATATAGACGCATGTGACAATAGCTGTAGAAGCAGAAAAGCGTGGCGGCGGACTGCATGCTAATTATTGTCCGAAAGCAAAGTATCGACAGCCCGAGTGAAGGAAAAAACAAAACTGTGCGTACGCATGACAGGGGTACCACGCAGGTGATTTATATAGTGCACAAAGAAGTACGAAATCCAGTAAAGAAAGGCGGTCGACACGAGGTATGGGCATTTCCCGTTTTCGCACCGAGTGCTCCGTTTGCGCGTCGCCGAAAGAAACATAGCCAGGCCGGCCAGCAAACGACACTGCTCGGCTTGACGTTTACATAATCACACGGTGTAGCGGAACACTGTGTTCTCTTCGAAAGAACAAATGCGCCTGTGCTAGGCACAAATGAGTGGTACGTTCCATTCGGAATGTGGTGGGAAACTTACCTTAAATGAATGAGCGGACGCACCGTTTATTTCCGCTTTGTTTTAGATTACTGACTATGTTCGGCGGGTCGACAGTGCATTTGTATGAAGCTTTCAAGCGCGATCATTTTGTAATTTCGCATCGTGCGTCCCTGCCACAAGTTCGGGGAAGGAATACTTTCAATATGGGAACCCTCATGATTGTGAAAGATGAAACTGCGACTACTTAAACACACTTGCACCACAGAAATGGCACGCGCAGTTTGGTATTGGGGCACGTGAGAAGGGAATACAATAGATGGGCATTGGCGCGCATCTTTTTTTCTTATTGATATGATATGTAAGGAGATGTCGGCGCACCATTATGGCGCCGGCTACTCCTTGGCCGTTGAGTTAAACTTGAACACGTATCTTGAAGCAAAACGTACAAAGCAGTGCATGGAAAGTAGAAAACTCGGGCAGAGATATGCAAAGACACACTTACACTTATACGCACATATCAGAACACAATGGTAAGTAAATGTTCGAAAGTCAATGAATGAAGTCTCTGATATAATGTCCCTCGATAATATTCGGTCCACCAGCACAAAACAGTAGAGCACACGTCTGGTCCGTATAAAGATGCATTCGCTCGTGTGTACATAATTGTCGACACGTCATTCATTTCACAACACACACATGATGAGAGTCACGTGATACTGTACATAATAAGTACATTTGTTACAAATGAAAGTTCGTTATTTCTTAATACTTATCAGCAATCCCGCTGTCTTGTAAAGAACGTGTTGATGCTTTTAAAGCGTGCGACTGTAAAACTCGAGTAGGCCACGGACCCAGAAGTTTCTTCATGTTAAACGGTCTGCGGTCTAATGCCAACTGTTCGGACTTAAGACGGCGTCTCGTGATGTGGACAGTCTACGAGAAGGTGACATACGTCTTCATCTATCAATCCGCATTCGCATTCGGGACTTTCAGCTCTGCCGTGTCTGTGCAAAGAAAAAAAAAAAACAAATGTTTTTGTGTATGCCGTGCCTAGCCTCAATCGGTCAATTAGAGTTTCCGATATTCTATCTAATGCCAGCGTAATTTTTAATTCAATAAATGGATCGATGTGGTATAAATCGCACCTCTTTGTACTTTGGTCAAACCAAGCAGTTTTGCTCATTCTGAAAGTTGTATTCTTTATAATACTACGCAATTCACTTTTTTCGAAATATTGGTTGCCACGATGTGTAGACCTACTTTGTGTGCTCTGGACGGCTCTGGAAGGCCAACTGCAAATCTTCTTTGCACAGCTGATGCCGTCCGGATAGTCGTTGATAGATTACTTAACAGGTTGTCAGCCTCCGAAGGTATTATGTAAGCGAAAGTACGCATGCGTAAAACATGCAGCGAACGAACACTCTTCCAACGCTGTAAAGAAGAAAGAATGCATAAAGGGTGGTGCATTTTACGCTCCAATCTCGTCCTATGTAAGGCGCTTTAGAGTTAGGGCTGTTTTGCCTGTAATTGCGTGACCCTTGCAGGGTTCCTCACAGTGCAACCGTGCACTTGAAACGGGCAGGTGTTGAACCACCCCGCAAGGAGATGGGGAAACTTCGCTGCGACCGGACCGCTTGACAGTCCGTGTTTACGGGAGGAGAGGCGCGCCCGAGAGGAGGTGCGCTCTCACTCTCTGCCGTCCCCGTGAATGCTGAAATGAGCGCGGTCGCGTTGCGTGGCTTCGGTGAAACTGCCGTATCGCGATATGTAGTGGAGCTGCCACAGTAAAATTTGAGACACGCGTAGCCAGCCAAAGGTGCTGTTACTTTGCCGAATTTCACGTGCCGGCGTCCACAACAACGCGAGCACGCTTTGTTTAGAAATTTCCGGCCATGAGGCCGTGCCCGGACCGCGTGTGTTAGTCCCTTGGTTTGGCGACAAGGATGGCGTCAAAGTGACGCCGTGAAACGGGTTTCGTGCGTGCAAATGAGGCATTGATGTGATTAGAGAGAAAGCGAGAACATAGAAAAGAAAAAAAAAAAAGAGGGGGGGGGGCACACGCCGGGGACGAGTAGTCGCAAAGTGTTAAGTGTGCAGTTTATTTACGTGCGGCACACAGGTGAGCTGTTGCAGCTGTGAGTTTTGACAAATATTGCGTGTGTCATGTTCAGTGGACACGATGAAACGTTTTTTAGCGAACGCGTTGTATCCGCTGGGCTTGTACGTACGCGTACATGAATTGTCGCTTACTCGGTTTGATGTCTCCTTGCCGCTGGGGCAGCTGATACGACTGATACGCCATTTTGCAGCAGTGAAGGGTGCGTGAATGAATGGGCAAGAAACTTAGCAACAGTAACGAGAAAAGAATTAAAAACAAACAAACAAACGAAAGCATGTTTGCCGTGTATATTCAATCTTGTAGTGCAGAAAAATAGTCAGTGCAGCAACCTGCGCGGCCAACGCGCTCCTCGCGAAGAAAAGAGGGAGAGAGAGACGAGCTGGCCGCCGACCAACCGGCGTGCGCCGTTCGCCTTCCTCCTCAGTCTCGCGGGCCGGCGCCGACACCGCGACTCGATCGTGTCGAGCATTCGCTTTCCGGGCGCGTTTCGAAGCAGAAGCAGAAACTTCGGAAGCCGTCATGTCTGGCCGTGGCAAAGGTGGCAAAGGGCTGGGGAAGGGTGGCGCCAAGCGTCATCGAAAGGTGTTGCGTGACAACATCCAGGGCATAACCAAGCCGGCCATCCGTCGTCTGGCGCGCCGTGGCGGTGTCAAGCGCATCTCTGGCCTCATCTACGAGGAAACTCGCGGCGTTCTCAAGGTGTTCCTCGAGAACGTGATCCGCGATGCCGTCACTTACACCGAGCACGCCAAAAGGAAGACCGTGACAGCCATGGACGTCGTGTACGCCCTCAAGCGTCAGGGCCGCACCCTGTACGGATTCGGAGGCTAAGAAGCCAGCGGCGTCGCCTGCAGCCAGCCAACGAGAACACAACAGCCCTCTTCAGGGCTACCCACTTGATGCTTCGGCAGTGTGATCCCAGCGGTTCGCCATACCCGTCCGTCCCTCTTTGCAATATCATTGCGTCATCGCTCAGGTGAGCAGCACCTCGTGTAGTAGTAGCTTGATCGCGCTGGGTACTTGTCACGTTCACCGCATTTCGTTCGCGTCGTCGTCTTTCTCCTGGGTCTGCATGCACGAATCAATCGCCGCATCTGCGAGTTCTTCCTCTCCTTCCTGCAAGCCAAGCTGCTAAAACGGGCCCGTCAAGCGAACGTCGCCTAGTTACCTTATCGCGCGAAGGAAGAAGCCGAGCGCAGCGTTCTACCCTGGTCACTGCATTCTTGGAGACACGACTATGCTCAGGAAGCACGAACTCGCTTTTTTCTTTGGAATGCCCACTACACGATCGCGTCACGTTGTGTCAAAATAAATAAAAACGCACTATGTTCTACCGTGGGGCACCCAGACGAAGAAGGGATGTGTACTTACAAATGAAAAAATTGATTGTGACAGGTTGGTCGTGTTTACCGCGCCCGCTGTGCACTCAGAAGTGCCCCATTCAATAACACATTGTGTACATTGTCACGCCTAATAATTTTTGTTTGTTTTTTTTTTTCACACCTGGCGCTGCCGAGCTGCAAAATACAAAAAAAAAAAGAAAGAAAAGTGGAAGGGGATGTTTAAACAGAATTTCTGCGCAAGTCAGAAGCAAGTACACAATAAGCGCTGCCCATGCAGCGTGCTGAGGGAAGCTGCACTTGATAGAAGTGGCACTCATGTACTGTACTGGTGCTGCGAACACTGCAGTTGTGAAAGCTTTACTTGGACGGACAGCTACGCAACAAGTGTTTCCATTTCGCCGGCAGAGGTGGTCACTCTAGGGAGGCTGGCTTCGCCGCCCACGCGAGAGGGGGGGGGGGGGGGGGACTAGCCCATGATGTAAACGCGAGAGGTTCGAGCGCGGGAAATTCGAAAGCAAGGCGCGCTCGCGTGAGCCTGCCGTCAGATGGCGACACCAACCCACGAGCATTGCATTTTCAAGTGCACCCTTGGTTTCCCACCCACCTCCGCACAGGACGAGGCGTGTCGAATGTGTAACCAAGGCGCACGACAGTGGTTCTGCTCAGGCAAGCCTACCTATAACAAAAATTGTTCTCCATGTGTGTACCTTCATTTTCTCGTGAAAATGTGAAAGAGGAGTGAATGGGGCTTTTTGAGGCGCGTGTTGATCTTCGTTTCTATTATGATTATTATTTTTCACCCTTTCATTGAGTCCATTTCCTGCTTTTTGTGCCACATATTTAGCACTTAGAGGTTGGGGGGTGGGGGGGGGGGATTGCTGATGTGTAAGATGGAAAAGAAGAGGAAAGTGAGCCCCGAAACTGTCTGCATCAGGATGCGACACCTCAGCGGTAGCTCACAAGGGATGGGGGGTGAGGGGGGATTAAAAGGGTGGGAATAAAAGTGTAGAGAAAGAGACATGAGGGAAGCCAGAGTGAGACGACATATCGAGGGAATAGGAGTAAAAATGAAACAAAACATTCGAACGCAAACACCCCGTACATCCAACCGCCATTGAGCGCACCTAGTAGTTTGGCAAGTATGTATGAGTGATTCTTAAGAGGGAAAGGAAGATAAAATTGAGTCCCGTTACTGTCTGCGATTGAGCAAGTAGGCGCGCTCAGTGGCAGTTGGATGTACGGGGTGTTTGTGTTAGAATGTTTTGTTGCGTTTTACTCCTTGTCGTTGCGCGGACGTGTATGCATATACCAACACTGCCGGTGGTCTCTCGTCGTCTTCGCCCATCTACGTAATGGTCGCAAATAAGCGACAACGCAAGGAGCAAGTTTTTTTGGCGTGGCAGTGCGCATTTGCCCTCGGTGATGCGAGGCGCTCTAGTGCGATGCGCGCTGTTGGCGTGAATGGTGGCGTCTCGCACTCCGTCGCGCCGCTTCGGGAAGCGACGAGCTACAGCGTCGATTGATGTGTTGCCTGGAAGGCGAAAGAAATGCGCAGCAGGCTGTATTGTACAGCGGTAGTGGTTTCGTTTCGGTGTACCTCTTTGCAGCCGCGAACTGCACGGTTGCCCGAAAATGAGCGCCAGCCAGCATCCTGGCGTACGCTTCCGCGCTCGCACGCGGACGGGTTCTCACGCTTCGGCCAATGGGAGGGAGAGAGATGGGTCGTGCGGCGAAGCCGCTTTTGCCGATCTCCGGCAGGAGCGCAGTTTCGCTCCGTCAGTCGAGGTGATCGGACGCACGCAGCATGGCCCGAACTAAACAAACCGCGCGCAAGAGTACTGGAGGCAAGGCTCCGCGTAAGCAGCTTGCTACCAAGGCTGCTCGCAAGAGTGCCCCTGCCACAGGCGGGGTGAAGAAACCTCACCGTTACAGGCCTGGAACCGTGGCCCTGCGTGAAATTCGCCGATACCAGAAGTCGACCGAACTGCTGATCCGCAAGCTTCCCTTTCAGCGCCTGGTGCGGGAAATCGCTCAGGACTTCAAGACGGACCTCCGTTTCCAGAGTTCTGCCGTGATGGCCCTACAGGAAGCTAGCGAGGCCTACCTCGTTGGTCTTTTCGAAGACACCAACCTGTGCGCCATCCACGCTAAGCGCGTCACCATCATGCCAAAGGACATCCAGCTGGCTCGGCGCATTCGCGGTGAGCGCGCCTAAGTTGGGCTGCTCCCTGCGCTTCGGTCGACAGGCAAGCAACAACAAACGGTCCTTCTCAGGACCACCAACGTGTCTGCTTTGGCTACGAGACCACTCCAGGCCACGTACTCCGGCCGCACCCTCTTTTGCTGTCATGTTTTGTACGTACGTGGCTGCCGTTGTCTAGCGCGCGGAAGAACGGAACGTCGGCGCGTCGTTATTACGAAGAAATGGCTCAGCTTTGACAAATTCAAGGTAAAAGTGTGTATCATTATGAGTAGACAGAGAAAAGGTAGGCTAGCTTCAGTCGGTGTGTGTGCAGCAGCCGTGCTGCGACCCTGTGGTGTGTCAATTTCATTTATGTGTTTACCTTTTTGCCCGCCGCTTGTAAGGTGTTTTTGAGGGCTTCTGTTTGCGTAACGCCATGGTGACTTGGGCTGCTGGACCCCGGCGCAACTTTTGGGTGCACTCGTAGGAGGTGATGAAGTTTTACCGAGAGACGAAATAAACAATTGTATCGGGCCAGTTGGTAAGGATCCATCTCGCTAGGAAGCGCAGCCACTATTACACAGACCTCACAACACAAGCGCTTAACTTCAACTGAACTTTCATTGCAAACGTCAGAGTTTATAAAGGGGGTGAACAGAGAAAAAGAATAGTAAAAGGTAGACAACAAAAAGCACACGTGCCAGTCCCGCACATTACTGTCTGTTATTCTCTATCACCCCATCCAAAAAACAGTTCTTTCCGCGTGAGCGCGATAGAGAGTGCACTAACACACTCGAAATCATCGCGTGTCATTTCCTTTCATTTCTTTTGAAGCTGAACAAGTTTTTGTGCCATATTCTGGACAATTTTTTTTTTTTTTTTTTGCAATAAACGTTTAGTTGAAGTTAAGCGCTTGTGTTGTGTGTTCTGTGTAATAGTGGCTGCGCTGCCTAGCAAGATAGACGAAATAAATTGTGTTAGAAGCACCAAATGGAATGCGCTAACGGCGGGTTCTCTCTCTCTCTCTCTCTTTTTTTTTTTTACCTTACGTTTGTTTTTCTATTCAAAGGTATTAAATTTACTCTGTCCCTGTGCTGACCCGTTCAGGTGTCATCGTAAGGATAGACGGTTACGTGTGGAGCTTTTTTTTTTTTTTTTTTTAATGAGAAATGACAACGCTTACATGCTCTTTTCTGTCTTTTTCGGTGCCGAGCTGCGTGATTTGGTTGTCTCTTTGCAGCATTTGGCGTCGCGCACTTGTGGCTAACTGATGTCGCGAGGAAATATATATAAAGTATAGAAAAACAAACACGCTTGAGGGTACGAACAGAGCCATCGTGACTGCGAAGCGAAACACGGCCGCGTCACCTGTTTGGGTGGTCCTTAGAAGGACCGTTTGGGGAATGCGGCGAGCGCGCGGAAGGGGTGCTCGCTTACGCCTTCTTCTCCGTCTTCTTTGGAAGAAGCACGGCTTGAATGTTGGGCAACACACCGCCCTGCGCGATGGTGACGCCGGAAAGCAGTTTGTTCAGCTCCTCGTCGTTGCGGATGGCGAGCTGCAAGTGACGGGGGATGATCCGGGTCTTCTTGTTGTCACGAGCGGCGTTGCCCGCCAGCTCGAGCACCTCGGCGGCCAGGTACTCGAGTACGGCAGCCAGGTAGACCGGAGCGCCAGCTCCGACGCGCTCGGCGTAGTTTCCCTTGCGTAGGAGGCGGTGAATACGGCCCACGGGGAACTGAAGCCCCGCGCGGCTAGAACGGGTCTTGCTCTTGCCTTTCGCCTTGCCGCCCTTGCCACGTCCGGACATGGTGTTGCTTTTCGCTTGGTACGACGCCGGTTGCCGAAAACAAGAGCCGTTGTCAGATAGGAAGGAGACGCGGCGCCGAAACGCTTTGTCCCAGAGTCACACTTAACTCATCAACCCATCATCATCCTACGTCTGTCCCGGCTCTCCCTCCCCCCAGGGCTGTGTGGGGGGAAGATTTGTTTCGGGCAGACGGCCATGCCCTGGCAAGGGGGCCACCGTTCGGCGCCAGGCGCCCAACAGACGCGGCCTGCCTCCCGGCATACAAGCCAGGGAGGCCCGACAAAGGGACTACCCTCCGGCGGAGCAACTTCAGTCGCAACGCGCAAAGTGAACGTACCCTGGCAGGGTGGGCTATCGCGGCGCATGGGGCGCGCTGCGGTCATGGCCCGTCTCCTGACCACTAGGGCCCAGCGAGACTTGACATAGGGGCTACCCTTCGGCACGGTAGCTCTCGCCACCACACGCAAAGCGGACGTACCCAAAAAAGTGGCAGCGGTGCTGCCTTCGGTCGCGGTAACTTCAGTCACCACAACCAAAGTGCCCGTGCCCTCACACTGTCGCGCGGCTGAGACCCTGCGACAACACCCCCACAGTGCGGATGGGCTATCGCTCAGCGCGAGGCGTTTTGCGGTCATGGCCCGTCTCCTCACCACAAGGGCGCAGTGAGACACAATCCGTCCTGTGGGGTCTACGGGACTACTATTTGGTGCAGAGGCCAGTGCTGCTGCACACAAACCAAACGTACCCACGGAAACCGGCACGGCTGAAAGCCGGCTTAGTCCTTCTCGAAGAAGGGAACCACCTTCCGCCTCGACGAGTAAAGTAGCCGAGCCTACAGAAGGGGCCAACACGGACCTTGCGGGTAAAGCCCGACAAGGTGACAGGATCACCTTAGCACATGCAAAACTCGGGTGAAAGACCATACAGACCAAACTCGGGGGCGACTGGCTCACTAGGCCTAGTCGTGGAGCCTTAGAGAAAGCCATCATTAAAAGTTGATGGTTATCTGCCCTCCTGCCTCACTGAAAATCACTGCCGGACGGTGCCACGTCTCGTAGAACTTCTTTGCACCAAGGCGCTGCCACTCTCGGTGGAGAACGAACCAGACCTCCTTCCGTACTTTTGCAAGCACTTCGAGAAGCCCGGGTCGCTTGCCATCAAAGACGGCACAGCACCGTGCAACCCACACTTGGTACGAGCACTCAACAAGCAGAAGCACGTATTGCTTAGCCGCTTGTCGCGACAGGGGTTGAAGAAAACGAACGGTGTTGAAAGGAACACCTGGGTGGCCAAACAAGCTAGCTATCCTTCGATGGAGGGCAGCTGGTAGTGCGCACTGAGAGAACACGTGAACCAGGTCCTCCTTAGTGCCACAAAAAGGGCACACTCCTCGTTGAGCAATTCTTGTGAAAGGCCTGAAGCTTAGAGGCAGGCGATCTCTGGCCAGGCGATACATGAATGTAGCGCGCTTGGCGTCCAGGAAACTGGCAGTAATTAACCGCCAGTTAGGACTGTATTCGGACAGGTCGTGTTCTCTGTAGCATTCGGGTAACTCCGGAGCGAGTCTATCGACTAACTCGCGGAGTTCGATTGAATCTAAATCTATCTCGGGGTCGACCTCTTGGAGACGGGCCAAAGTAGAAGCAGCCCCTGCATAGAAGGCAGAAGGCGTTCCCGCCCGAGGCACGGAATTCGAAAATGCCCCAGGCGAGAACAACCTCAGCCTGGTACTCAGGAAATAAGACGCAAAGCTTCTAGTAAGGAGCATATCTGACTCAAGAGCTACCCGTGTCCATTTAACATGTAATGCCGTGGTCACAACGCTAAGGTCGGGAATACCTAATCCTCCTTCGTCCCTGCGCAACTTCAACACGGGGCGCGCCACAAAAGGAGCGGCACGACCCCAAAAGAATTTGAAAACTTTCTTTTCCAAGATAACTTTGGTGTGGGGTTTAACTGGCATAACCGAACCTATGTACGTGAGGAAACTGAACAACAGTGATTGAATTATCGTGGCCCTGGCTGTAAGCGGACAAGACAAGGCACCGAGTTCCTCAATCCTATCAGTAAGCTTTTGCCTTGCTAACCGCCAGTTTTCGGTAGTCAGGCCATCTGGCTCGAAATGGAAACCTAATATACGTAGGCGTTTCTTTATGGGGAGCCCATGTACAGGACGTGGACTGGAGGGAGCACAGTTCAGATACATGACTGCGCTCTTTGACTTATTTATTCTGGCGCCGCTCGCCGAGCAGTACCCCTCCATAACGTCCAAGACGGTGCAAACAGTTGTCTCGTCCGGGACGACGATAGAGAGGTCATCTGCATAGGCAAACATTGCCACCGGGGGGGAACCTGGCGGAAGGGGAAATCTACCTATGCTGGTGTCTTTAGAAAGCCTCTGCAAGAGCGGCTCGAATGCGAGCACGTAGAGAGCGGGCGACAGTGGGTCACCCTGTCGGACTCCACGGCACACACCGAACGACTCCGAGACGCGATCTTGTATGACAACAGCAGAACTAGGACGAAAGTAGAGAGCCCTGACCATGCTGATGAACTTTGAACTTAAGCCCGCCTGCTTTAAAACTTTGAAGATGTACTTGTGACTGATAATATCAAAAGCCTTTTCTTGATCAAAAGAACAAAGGATTCCACTTAGGTTGCGAGAATTCGACCATTCTATGAGGTCCCTGATAGCGAAACCATGAAGTTGGCACGACCTATTTTGGACACAACACGCCTGGTACGGACCCAAAACAGTACTGAGCACTGGAGTGAGTCGAACGGACAGGCACTTAGCTATGAGCTTGTAATCACAGTTCAAGAGGGTGATGGGCCGCCAGGCTCTCAGGTCGGTGCGTCTCGTCTCATCCTTGCACAGGAGAGTGATCCGCCCCTCTCTTTGAGTTGCTGACAGGGTCCCCTCACGGAGAAGCCTGTTTGCCAATGTGGTAAAAGGCCCCCCCAAAACTCTCCAAAACTTGACATAAAACTCGACTGTCAAACCATCTGAACCTGGGCTGCGATTATGCTTCATGGATTTAAGGGCTGCAAACACCTCCTCTTCGACGAAGGGAGTGTCACAAATATCAAAGTCCTCGTAAGTTTTGGTGAAAGGAAACGAGTACGGAGTGGGAGGTGGTTCGGCGTAAAGGTTCTTGTAGAACTGTCTTGCCACCTCTAATACTTCGTCCTGCGTTTCCACTAAGCCGCCTGTGTTAGGATCGACCAAAGAGGTTATCGCTGAGCTCTTCCTAGCCAAGTGTCTGCGAAGGACATTTCTGCTGCACCAAGCCTCCATTTCCCACTGCTCTGCGCGTGCTGTGGCCCGCAAGCGGTCCCAGCGTCGCTGGAGCAGGACTCTATATTCTTTGCGCAGTGAAGTAAGAGCCGCGGTTACCCCCAGGCCGCAGGACAATGGCTTTGAGAGCAGGAGGATCGCGTCAGAGACCGCTTTGATCTCGGCGCGCTCCTCCCGCGCCCGCCTCTTGCCCCAATCCCGAAAGCGCTCCGCGACTCCGGCCTTCACCGTGTCCCAATCGCTACCGCCTAAGTTTTGGTCGCCAAGGAGTGAACCGATGAGATAGGTCGCCACATCTTTTGTGGCGTCCTTATCTTTAAGGAGCCGTGGATTTAAACGCCACGGTCGCTTGCCCCATGGCACCAAACTAGAGTCGGCAAATCTCAGTGCAAGAAGGCTATGGTCACTCAACGCGGAAGAACACAGCCAGCTAGAGTGCATGCTAGGAGCAAGCGAGGGCGAGACATAAAAACGATCGATCCTCGAGCGGCTCCCCCTCCCCGTCCAAGTCATGCCTGACTGGAGAGGACGGAGGGACCGCCAAGCATCGACAAGCCCCAGCTCTTTAACAAGCTCCCGCAACTCTAGCTCGCCGTTTCCGTCTCTAAACTTTGGAGTTCCTTTGAGGGAAACGCGATCCGCTTTTTCTAAAACACAGTTGAAATCGCCTACTAAAATGACACGGGAAGGGCCAACTAGATAAGAATCTAGGGAATTAAAGAAATCTTTCTGCTGTCCGCGCTTTGCTGGAGCATACACATTCACAATTCTAACGCCAGAGTCAAGATCCACTGACAGAACACGGCCGTCCGAATCCCTGGCGTAGCGTAGCACAGAACCGGTGAATCGTGGCATTAAAATGACAGCAACTCCCCGGCAATGTGCGCCACCATAATTCCAGTAGGATTTGGTGCCAAACGTTCTGTCAAAGTTCTTAATCTGTTGCAATTTAGACACAAAAGTTTCCTGCAAAAGGAGAATGTCTATTTTTCGAGACCGAGCTAAATGAATGACCTCAGCTTGTTTCGCTGCTCTAGTAATACCCCGACAATTAAAGGTAGCAATAGTTAGAGAAGAAGCCATGATGAAAGATAGGAGAGAAGACAGACTCTAGAATAGGCAAGAAGCGAAAAGAAAATCACAGAAGAGAAGAAAACAGCAGATACTCGAAGGTATCAGCTGCTGAAAAGCTACCTAATATAAAACCTACGAACGAGAGTCCCCCTCGGAGAGGGAATCCTCGTTCGTGGACGAGTACACTGTGTTAGACATTAACGAACACTCGCAATTGCCTGGTCCACAGTTAGGGCAAGAAGAACTGTTGTTCAACTCACCCGTGGTACCGTCCGTGACAGTCGACGAGGTGGACTCCTCGTCGGACTCTGTCGCTGCGGCTCGCTTCGGAACCGGGAGGTCGTCCTTAGGGCTGCCGGGGCCGCCGCTCGGAGCCGCCGCCAGCCTCTCCTTGGAGGGCCCTGGTGATCGGTTGGCGCGCCGCTTCTTGCCCCGAACAGCGTCCGTCCAGCTCATGGGTTCCTGTGTCTCCTCGGCAGCAGGCGCGTCAGCAGGGCTGGTCCCGGGCGCACCGGCAGGCGAGGCCGGCGACGGCTCGGCGGCAGCAGAGAGGGTGGGGGCCTCAGCTAATTCCGACCCCGCCTCCTGCTCTTCCCCTCCTGGAGCCCGTTCGCTAATGGGCTCCGGCTGTGGCTGGGTCGAGCCCTCGGCGTCCCCCGGAGCAGCCTCCCGATCCTCCGCAACGCCGCTCACCTGCTCCTGGGAAGAAGAAGAGGCTACAGGCGGGGCGGCCGACGAATTCGTCCGCGCCTTGCACTGTGAGGGGCCATGATCGCCGCCGCAGTGCTTGCATTTTACCGCGCACTGGTCGTGACCAAAAGCCCCACAGCGCACACACTGTGGCACAGTGCACTTCGCCGCATGGTGTCCAGTCTTGTAGCAGCGCCGGCAAACCCGCGCGACGCCCTCATACTCAAACTGGACGATGACGTCCCTCACCTCGAGCAGGTTGGGGACACTCTTGTGCATCTCCATTTTGATCATGAGGACGCCGGTCGAGACTCCCGGCAGATACGGTGATTCCTCTCGCGCCACTTCCAAAACCTTTCCAAACCTCTCCAACAGTTGTACTATGATGCGCTTATCCGCGTCCGCCGGGAAGCCAATGATGCGCACCACCTTGACCCGAACACCTCGGTACTGAAACCTGATCCTCGCATCGCGAATGGCGAGGACGGGATCGTCTAAAAACCGCCGATTCGCCTCGTCATTCGCGAATGTCACCTCAAACTTCCCTAAGCCATAATCCTGAACACACGTCAGCTCACTGGGCGTGAAGCGCTTCACGAGCTCTTTGCAAATGTCGGCACTGCCGACGCCCTTAGGCACGCGTGCGTAGTGCACCCGCGGCCTAATCTGCGAGAGCAGACTGGTAGACATCGTGGTACCACCACCACGAGGCTACCAAGTCAGTTAGGAGCTAGCCTAACCTGGGAAAAAAAAAAAAAAAAAAAAAAAAAAAAAAAAAAAAAAGGCAGAGAAAAGGGGACAAGAAACCTCACCAAAACCGACGAAAACCTGTGCAGGAGTCCGCCGGGTCACCGCATGCGAACAGCGGGTCTCCTCCTACTCGAACCAACCAACACCTCCAACGACGCCGGTTGCCGAAAACAAGAAAGCTGCTGCCTTCTGAGATGAGAGCCGTGCTCGAATGGTTTCCGTTGCCACCATCGCGCGCCGCCGCTCGCGGGGAACGGATGAGAGTGTGAGAGAGAGAAGCCGTGCGAACCAATGGGGCGCGCGCGTTGTGCTGATCTCGTCAACACCCCTCGCTCATATTTAAGCGCGGCGAGACGGGGGGACACGCGCATTCGACTCTGGTCTCGCGTGCGTGTTGTGTGAAATCATGCCTCCCCAACCGTCTGGCAAAGCCGTCAAGAAGGCCGGCAAGGCGCAGAAGAATGTGCGCGCCACGGACAAGAAGAAGAAGAAGCGCCGCAGGAAGGAGAGCTTCTCCATCTACATCTATAAGGTGCTGAAGCAGGTGCACCCCGACACTGGTGTCTCCAGCAAGGCCATGTCCATCATGAACAGCTTCGTGAACGACATCTTCGAGCGTATCGCCGCCGAGTCGTCACGCCTTGCTCACTACAACAAGCGCTCGACCATCACGAGCCGGGAGATCCAGACCGCGGTGCGCCTGCTGCTGCCCGGAGAGCTGGCCAAGCACGCGGTGTCCGAGGGTACAAAAGCCGTCACCAAGTACACCAGCTCCAAGTAGGCGTGCGTCGTGGGCCACAGCGAGCAACGACAAATCAACGGCTCTTCTCAGAGCCACCCAAATTGTCTGCGTCGGCATAGGGGTTGTGCTGAGAGATTCGGCTCCGAATCCATCCTCTTCTCTCTGTTGAACACCGCTAGCAGGAGCGTTGGTGTGCCGCGCTCGACGTGTGTGCTCGGGGAGGTTGAACAGGTAAATTAGAGAAGACCGAGTGCGCGGAGAAAAGTGCCACAAGTACGGTAATGGAGGGAAAACAAAACCAGGAGCGTGGTAATTAAAAAAAAAAAAAAAAAACAGGGGGAAGGTGGCCGCTTCTCTCAAAAAAAGGTAACATGAACTCGAGTGTGTTCAGCTCTTGGGAAATGATAGAATAGGAAACTCGCGTCAGCGCTTGCCCGAGCAACTCCGACATGTCGGGCCAAATATGAAGGGGTATACACGGTATGCAGTGCATGCGGAGAGAAGGAAACTGCCGAACACTTGATAATGCTATGTAAAGGGCTTCACCTTATAGTTTAGAATGATGGCGCAGAGTTTTTCAAAAGCACCGGGGTTTAGAGACGGGGGAGGGCAAAATAGACTTTAGGCGGGTAGAATTAACTAGAAGGTGGTTATCTTATTGGTGGCTAAAGTCAAGGCAAGAGTGAAAACTAAACCATTCACTGCAAAGCACCGCGGTCCTATACTTCACTATTTAAAGAGAGAAAAAAAACAAGATAAATGTAGCTGTTTGTTAGGTCAGCATTATGGCTAGGTGGTGATAGCTGCCGCCCGATGTGAAGGGTACAGCCACATTCATCAGACAGCGCAGAGTTCCTTCTCTGCCACGCCATTCATTTGTTTACGAAATTGGGGCATTTATTTCTTGAGAGCGCAGGGCAGGCCCGTTTCGAGACTGTAGGAGGAGTGAATGTAGCTTAAAGTGCGTGGCGCGGTGAAAAATGTGCGGAAGCATTGATGCAAGAAAAGATAGGGGAGAAATATATAGACGCATGTGACAATAGCTGTAGAAGCAGAAAAGCGTGGCGGCGGACTGCATGCTAATTATTGTCCGAAAGCAAAGTATCGACAGCCCGAGTGAAGGAAAAAACAAAACTGTGCGTACGCATGACAGGGGTACCACGCAGGTGATTTATATAGTGCACAAAGAAGTACGAAATCCAGTAAAGAAAGGCGGTCGACACGAGGTATGGGCATTTCCCGTTTTCGCACCGAGTGCTCCGTTTGCGCGTCGCCGAAAGAAACATAGCCAGGCCGGCCAGCAAACGACACTGCTCGGCTTGACGTTTACATAATCACACGGTGTAGCGGAACACTGTGTTCTCTTCGAAAGAACAAATGCGCCTGTGCTAGGCACAAATGAGTGGTACGTTCCATTCGGAATGTGGTGGGAAACTTACCTTAAATGAATGAGCGGACGCACCGTTTATTTCCGCTTTGTTTTAGATTACTGACTATGTTCGGCGGGTCGACAGTGCATTTGTATGAAGCTTTCAAGCGCGATCATTTTGTAATTTCGCATCGTGCGTCCCTGCCACAAGTTCGGGGAAGGAATACTTTCAATATGGGAACCCTCATGATTGTGAAAGATGAAACTGCGACTACTTAAACACACTTGCACCACAGAAATGGCACGCGCAGTTTGGTATTGGGGCACGTGAGAAGGGAATACAATAGATGGGCATTGGCGCGCATCTTTTTTTCTTATTGATATGATATGTAAGGAGATGTCGGCGCACCATTATGGCGCCGGCTACTCCTTGGCCGTTGAGTTAAACTTGAACACGTATCTTGAAGCAAAACGTACAAAGCAGTGCATGGAAAGTAGAAAACTCGGGCAGAGATATGCAAAGACACACTTACACTTATACGCACATATCAGAACACAATGGTAAGTAAATGTTCGAAAGTCAATGAATGAAGTCTCTGATATAATGTCCCTCGATAATATTCGGTCCACCAGCACAAAACAGTAGAGCACACGTCTGGTCCGTATAAAGATGCATTCGCTCGTGTGTACATAATTGTCGACACGTCATTCATTTCACAACACACACATGATGAGAGTCACGTGATACTGTACATAATAAGTACATTTGTTACAAATGAAAGTTCGTTATTTCTTAATACTTATCAGCAATCCCGCTGTCTTGTAAAGAACGTGTTGATGCTTTTAAAGCGTGCGACTGTAAAACTCGAGTAGGCCACGGACCCAGAAGTTTCTTCATGTTAAACGGTCTGCGGTCTAATGCCAACTGTTCGGACTTAAGACGGCGTCTCGTGATGTGGACAGTCTACGAGAAGGTGACATACGTCTTCATCTATCAATCCGCATTCGCATTCGGGACTTTCAGCTCTGCCGTGTCTGTGCAAAGAAAAAAAAAAAAAAACAAATGTTTTTGTGTATGCCGTGCCTAGCCTCAATCGGTCAATTAGAGTTTCCGATATTCTATCTAATGCCAGCGTAATTTTTAATTCAATAAATGGATCGATGTGGTATAAATCGCACCTCTTTGTACTTTGGTCAAACCAAGCAGTTTTGCTCATTCTGAAAGTTGTATTCTTTATAATACTACGCAATTCACTTTTTTCGAAATATTGGTTGCCACGATGTGTAGACCTACTTTGTGTGCTCTGGACGGCTCTGGAAGGCCAACTGCAAATCTTCTTTGCACAGCTGATGCCGTCCGGATAGTCGTTGATAGATTACTTAACAGGTTGTCAGCCTCCGAAGGTATTATGTAAGCGAAAGTACGCATGCGTAAAACATGCAGCGAACGAACACTCTTCCAACGCTGTAAAGAAGAAAGAATGCATAAAGGGTGGTGCATTTTACGCTCCAATCTCGTCCTATGTAAGGCGCTTTAGAGTTAGGGCTGTTTTGCCTGTAATTGCGTGACCCTTGCAGGGTTCCTCACAGTGCAACCGTGCACTTGAAACGGGCAGGTGTTGAACCACCCCGCAAGGAGATGGGGAAACTTCGCTGCGACCGGACCGCTTGACAGTCCGTGTTTACGGGAGGAGAGGCGCGCCCGAGAGGAGGTGCGCTCTCACTCTCTGCCGTCCCCGTGAATGCTGAAATGAGCGCGGTCGCGTTGCGTGGCTTCGGTGAAACTGCCGTATCGCGATATGTAGTGGAGCTGCCACAGTAAAATTTGAGACACGCGTAGCCAGCCAAAGGTGCTGTTACTTTGCCGAATTTCACGTGCCGGCGTCCACAACAACGCGAGCACGCTTTGTTTAGAAATTTCCGGCCATGAGGCCGTGCCCGGACCGCGTGTGTTAGTCCCTTGGTTTGGCGACAAGGATGGCGTCAAAGTGACGCCGTGAAACGGGTTTCGTGCGTGCAAATGAGGCATTGATGTGATTAGAGAGAAAGCGAGAACATAGAAAAGAAAAAAAAAAAAGAGGGGGGGGGGGCACACGCCGGGGACGAGTAGTCGCAAAGTGTTAAGTGTGCAGTTTATTTACGTGCGGCACACAGGTGAGCTGTTGCAGCTGTGAGTTTTGACAAATATTGCGTGTGTCATGTTCAGTGGACACGATGAAACGTTTTTTAGCGAACGCGTTGTATCCGCTGGGCTTGTACGTACGCGTACATGAATTGTCGCTTACTCGGTTTGATGTCTCCTTGCCGCTGGGGCAGCTGATACGACTGATACGCCATTTTGCAGCAGTGAAGGGTGCGTGAATGAATGGGCAAGAAACTTAGCAACAGTAACGAGAAAAGAATTAAAAACAAACAAACAAACGAAAGCATGTTTGCCGTGTATATTCAATCTTGTAGTGCAGAAAAATAGTCAGTGCAGCAACCTGCGCGGCCAACGCGCTCCTCGCGAAGAAAAGAGGGAGAGAGAGACGAGCTGGCCGCCGACCAACCGGCGTGCGCCGTTCGCCTTCCTCCTCAGTCTCGCGGGCCGGCGCCGACACCGCGACTCGATCGTGTCGAGCATTCGCTTTCCGGGCGCGTTTCGAAGCAGAAGCAGAAACTTCGGAAGCCGTCATGTCTGGCCGTGGCAAAGGTGGCAAAGGGCTGGGGAAGGGTGGCGCCAAGCGTCATCGAAAGGTGTTGCGTGACAACATCCAGGGCATAACCAAGCCGGCCATCCGTCGTCTGGCGCGCCGTGGCGGTGTCAAGCGCATCTCTGGCCTCATCTACGAGGAAACTCGCGGCGTTCTCAAGGTGTTCCTCGAGAACGTGATCCGCGATGCCGTCACTTACACCGAGCACGCCAAAAGGAAGACCGTGACAGCCATGGACGTCGTGTACGCCCTCAAGCGTCAGGGCCGCACCCTGTACGGATTCGGAGGCTAAGAAGCCAGCGGCGTCGCCTGCAGCCAGCCAACGAGAACACAACAGCCCTCTTCAGGGCTACCCACTTGATGCTTCGGCAGTGTGATCCCAGCGGTTCGCCATACCCGTCCGTCCCTCTTTGCAATATCATTGCGTCATCGCTCAGGTGAGCAGCACCTCGTGTAGTAGTAGCTTGATCGCGCTGGGTACTTGTCACGTTCACCGCATTTCGTTCGCGTCGTCGTCTTTCTCCTGGGTCTGCATGCACGAATCAATCGCCGCATCTGCGAGTTCTTCCTCTCCTTCCTGCAAGCCAAGCTGCTAAAACGGGCCCGTCAAGCGAACGTCGCCTAGTTACCTTATCGCGCGAAGGAAGAAGCCGAGCGCAGCGTTCTACCCTGGTCACTGCATTCTTGGAGACACGACTATGCTCAGGAAGCACGAACTCGCTTTTTTCTTTGGAATGCCCACTACACGATCGCGTCACGTTGTGTCAAAATAAATAAAAACGCACTATGTTCTACCGTGGGGCACCCAGACGAAGAAGGGATGTGTACTTACAAATGAAAAAATTGATTGTGACAGGTTGGTCGTGTTTACCGCGCCCGCTGTGCACTCAGAAGTGCCCCATTCAATAACACATTGTGTACATTGTCACGCCTAATAATTTTTGTTTGTTTTTTTTTTTTCACACCTGGCGCTGCCGAGCTGCAAAATACAAAAAAAAAAAGAAAGAAAAGTGGAAGGGGATGTTTAAACAGAATTTCTGCGCAAGTCAGAAGCAAGTACACAATAAGCGCTGCCCATGCAGCGTGCTGAGGGAAGCTGCACTTGATAGAAGTGGCACTCATGTACTGTACTGGTGCTGCGAACACTGCAGTTGTGAAAGCTTTACTTGGACGGACAGCTACGCAACAAGTGTTTCCATTTCGCCGGCAGAGGTGGTCACTCTAGGGAGGCTGGCTTCGCCGCCCACGCGAGAGGGGGGGGGGGGGGGGGGACTAGCCCATGATGTAAACGCGAGAGGTTCGAGCGCGGGAAATTCGAAAGCAAGGCGCGCTCGCGTGAGCCTGCCGTCAGATGGCGACACCAACCCACGAGCATTGCATTTTCAAGTGCACCCTTGGTTTCCCACCCACCTCCGCACAGGACGAGGCGTGTCGAATGTGTAACCAAGGCGCACGACAGTGGTTCTGCTCAGGCAAGCCTACCTATAACAAAAATTGTTCTCCATGTGTGTACCTTCATTTTCTCGTGAAAATGTGAAAGAGGAGTGAATGGGGCTTTTTGAGGCGCGTGTTGATCTTCGTTTCTATTATGATTATTATTTTTCACCCTTTCATTGAGTCCATTTCCTGCTTTTTGTGCCACATATTTAGCACTTAGAGGTTGGGGGGGGGGGGGGGGGGGGGATTGCTGATGTGTAAGATGGAAAAGAAGAGGAAAGTGAGCCCCGAAACTGTCTGCATCAGGATGCGACACCTCAGCGGTAGCTCACAAGGGATGGGGGGTGAGGGGGGATTAAAAGGGTGGGAATAAAAGTGTAGAGAAAGAGACATGAGGGAAGCCAGAGTGAGACGACATATCGAGGGAATAGGAGTAAAAATGAAACAAAACATTCGAACGCAAACACCCCGTACATCCAACCGCCATTGAGCGCACCTAGTAGTTTGGCAAGTATGTATGAGTGATTCTTAAGAGGGAAAAATTGAGTCCCGTTACTGTCTGCGATTGAGCAAGTAGGCGCGCTCAGTGGCAGTTGGATGTACGGGGTGTTTGTGTTAGAATGTTTTGTTGCGTTTTACTCCTTGTCGTTGCGCGGACGTGTATGCATATACCAACACTGCCGGTGGTCTCTCGTCGTCTTCGCCCATCTACGTAATGGTCGCAAATAAGCGACAACGCAAGGAGCAAGTTTTTTTGGCGTGGCAGTGCGCATTTGCCCTCGGTGATGCGAGGCGCTCTAGTGCGATGCGCGCTGTTGGCGTGAATGGTGGCGTCTCGCACTCCGTCGCGCCGCTTCGGGAAGCGACGAGCTACAGCGTCGATTGATGTGTTGCCTGGAAGGCGAAAGAAATGCGCAGCAGGCTGTATTGTACAGCGGTAGTGGTTTCGTTTCGGTGTACCTCTTTGCAGCCGCGAACTGCACGGTTGCCCGAAAATGAGCGCCAGCCAGCATCCTGGCGTACGCTTCCGCGCTCGCACGCGGACGGGTTCTCACGCTTCGGCCAATGGGAGGGAGAGAGATGGGTCGTGCGGCGAAGCCGCTTTTGCCGATCTCCGGCAGGAGCGCAGTTTCGCTCCGTCAGTCGAGGTGATCGGACGCACGCAGCATGGCCCGAACTAAACAAACCGCGCGCAAGAGTACTGGAGGCAAGGCTCCGCGTAAGCAGCTTGCTACCAAGGCTGCTCGCAAGAGTGCCCCTGCCACAGGCGGGGTGAAGAAACCTCACCGTTACAGGCCTGGAACCGTGGCCCTGCGTGAAATTCGCCGATACCAGAAGTCGACCGAACTGCTGATCCGCAAGCTTCCCTTTCAGCGCCTGGTGCGGGAAATCGCTCAGGACTTCAAGACGGACCTCCGTTTCCAGAGTTCTGCCGTGATGGCCCTACAGGAAGCTAGCGAGGCCTACCTCGTTGGTCTTTTCGAAGACACCAACCTGTGCGCCATCCACGCTAAGCGCGTCACCATCATGCCAAAGGACATCCAGCTGGCTCGGCGCATTCGCGGTGAGCGCGCCTAAGTTGGGCTGCTCCCTGCGCTTCGGTCGACAGGCAAGCAACAACAAACGGTCCTTCTCAGGACCACCAACGTGTCTGCTTTGGCTACGAGACCACTCCAGGCCACGTACTCCGGCCGCACCCTCTTTTGCTGTCATGTTTTGTACGTACGTGGCTGCCGTTGTCTAGCGCGCGGAAGAACGGAACGTCGGCGCGTCGTTATTACGAAGAAATGGCTCAGCTTTGACAAATTCAAGGTAAAAGTGTGTATCATTATGAGTAGACAGAGAAAAGGTAGGCTAGCTTCAGTCGGTGTGTGTGCAGCAGCCGTGCTGCGACCCTGTGGTGTGTCAATTTCATTTATGTGTTTACCTTTTTGCCCGCCGCTTGTAAGGTGTTTTTGAGGGCTTCTGTTTGCGTAACGCCATGGTGACTTGGGCTGCTGGACCCCGGCGCAACTTTTGGGTGCACTCGTAGGAGGTGATGAAGTTTTACCGAGAGACGAAATAAACAATTGTATCGGGCCAGTTGGTAAGGATCCATCTCGCTAGGAAGCGCAGCCACTATTACACAGACCTCACAACACAAGCGCTTAACTTCAACTGAACTTTCATTGCAAACGTCAGAGTTTATAAAGGGGGTGAACAGAGAAAAAGAATAGTAAAAGGTAGACAACAAAAAGCACACGTGCCAGTCCCGCACATTACTGTCTGTTATTCTCTATCACCCCATCCAAAAAACAGTTCTTTCCGCGTGAGCGCGATAGAGAGTGCACTAACACACTCGAAATCATCGCGTGTCATTTCCTTTCATTTCTTTTGAAGCTGAACAAGTTTTTGTGCCATATTCTGGACAATTTTTTTTTTTTTTTTTTGCAATAAACGTTTAGTTGAAGTTAAGCGCTTGTGTTGTGTGTTCTGTGTAATAGTGGCTGCGCTGCCTAGCAAGATAGACGAAATAAATTGTGTTAGAAGCACCAAATGGAATGCGCTAACGGCGGGTTCTCTCTCTCTCTCTCTTTTTTTTTTTTACCTTACGTTTGTTTTTCTATTCAAAGGTATTAAATTTACTCTGTCCCTGTGCTGACCCGTTCAGGTGTCATCGTAAGGATAGACGGTTACGTGTGGAGCTTTTTTTTTTTTTTTTTTAATGAGAAATGACAACGCTTACATGCTCTTTTCTGTCTTTTTCGGTGCCGAGCTGCGTGATTTGGTTGTCTCTTTGCAGCATTTGGCGTCGCGCACTTGTGGCTAACTGATGTCGCGAGGAAATATATATAAAGTATAGAAAAACAAACACGCTTGAGGGTACGAACAGAGCCATCGTGACTGCGAAGCGAAACACGGCCGCGTCACCTGTTTGGGTGGTCCTTAGAAGGACCGTTTGGGGAATGCGGCGAGCGCGCGGAAGGGGTGCTCGCTTACGCCTTCTTCTCCGTCTTCTTTGGAAGAAGCACGGCTTGAATGTTGGGCAACACACCGCCCTGCGCGATGGTGACGCCGGAAAGCAGTTTGTTCAGCTCCTCGTCGTTGCGGATGGCGAGCTGCAAGTGACGGGGGATGATCCGGGTCTTCTTGTTGTCACGAGCGGCGTTGCCCGCCAGCTCGAGCACCTCGGCGGCCAGGTACTCGAGTACGGCAGCCAGGTAGACCGGAGCGCCAGCTCCGACGCGCTCGGCGTAGTTTCCCTTGCGTAGGAGGCGGTGAATACGGCCCACGGGGAACTGAAGCCCCGCGCGGCTAGAACGGGTCTTGCTCTTGCCTTTCGCCTTGCCGCCCTTGCCACGTCCGGACATGGTGTTGCTTTTCGCTTGGTACGACGCCGGTTGCCGAAAACAAGAAAGCTGCTGCCTTCTGAGATGAGAGCCGTGCTCGAATGGTTTCCGTTGCCACCATCGCGCGCCGCCGCTCGCGGGGAACGGATGAGAGTGTGAGAGAGAGAAGCCGTGCGAACCAATGGGGCGCGCGCGTTGTGCTGATCTCGTCAACACCCCTCGCTCATATTTAAGCGCGGCGAGACGGGGGGACACGCGCATTCGACTCTGGTCTCGCGTGCGTGTTGTGTGAAATCATGCCTCCCCAACCGTCTGGCAAAGCCGTCAAGAAGGCCGGCAAGGCGCAGAAGAATGTGCGCGCCACGGACAAGAAGAAGAAGAAGCGCCGCAGGAAGGAGAGCTTCTCCATCTACATCTATAAGGTGCTGAAGCAGGTGCACCCCGACACTGGTGTCTCCAGCAAGGCCATGTCCATCATGAACAGCTTCGTGAACGACATCTTCGAGCGTATCGCCGCCGAGTCGTCACGCCTTGCTCACTACAACAAGCGCTCGACCATCACGAGCCGGGAGATCCAGACCGCGGTGCGCCTGCTGCTGCCCGGAGAGCTGGCCAAGCACGCGGTGTCCGAGGGTACAAAAGCCGTCACCAAGTACACCAGCTCCAAGTAGGCGTGCGTCGTGGGCCACAGCGAGCAACGACAAATCAACGGCTCTTCTCAGAGCCACCCAAATTGTCTGCGTCGGCATAGGGGTTGTGCTGAGAGATTCGGCTCCGAATCCATCCTCTTCTCTCTGTTGAACACCGCTAGCAGGAGCGTTGGTGTGCCGCGCTCGACGTGTGTGCTCGGGGAGGTTGAACAGGTAAATTAGAGAAGACCGAGTGCGCGGAGAAAAGTGCCACAAGTACGGTAATGGAGGGAAAACAAAACCAGGAGCGTGGTAATTAAAAAAAAAAAAAAAAACAGGGGGAAGGTGGCCGCTTCTCTCAAAAAAAGGTAACATGAACTCGAGTGTGTTCAGCTCTTGGGAAATGATAGAATAGGAAACTCGCGTCAGCGCTTGCCCGAGCAACTCCGACATGTCGGGCCAAATATGAAGGGGTATACACGGTATGCAGTGCATGCGGAGAGAAGGAAACTGCCGAACACTTGATAATGCTATGTAAAGGGCTTCACCTTATAGTTTAGAATGATGGCGCAGAGTTTTTCAAAAGCACCGGGGTTTAGAGACGGGGGAGGGCAAAATAGACTTTAGGCGGGTAGAATTAACTAGAAGGTGGTTATCTTATTGGTGGCTAAAGTCAAGGCAAGAGTGAAAACTAAACCATTCACTGCAAAGCACCGCGGTCCTATACTTCACTATTTAAAGAGAGAAAAAAAACAAGATAAATGTAGCTGTTTGTTAGGTCAGCATTATGGCTAGGTGGTGATAGCTGCCGCCCGATGTGAAGGGTACAGCCACATTCATCAGACAGCGCAGAGTTCCTTCTCTGCCACGCCATTCATTTGTTTACGAAATTGGGGCATTTATTTCTTGAGAGCGCAGGGCAGGCCCGTTTCGAGACTGTAGGAGGAGTGAATGTAGCTTAAAGTGCGTGGCGCGGTGAAAAATGTGCGGAAGCATTGATGCAAGAAAAGATAGGGGAGAAATATATAGACGCATGTGACAATAGCTGTAGAAGCAGAAAAGCGTGGCGGCGGACTGCATGCTAATTATTGTCCGAAAGCAAAGTATCGACAGCCCGAGTGAAGGAAAAAACAAAACTGTGCGTACGCATGACAGGGGTACCACGCAGGTGATTTATATAGTGCACAAAGAAGTACGAAATCCAGTAAAGAAAGGCGGTCGACACGAGGTATGGGCATTTCCCGTTTTCGCACCGAGTGCTCCGTTTGCGCGTCGCCGAAAGAAACATAGCCAGGCCGGCCAGCAAACGACACTGCTCGGCTTGACGTTTACATAATCACACGGTGTAGCGGAACACTGTGTTCTCTTCGAAAGAACAAATGCGCCTGTGCTAGGCACAAATGAGTGGTACGTTCCATTCGGAATGTGGTGGGAAACTTACCTTAAATGAATGAGCGGACGCACCGTTTATTTCCGCTTTGTTTTAGATTACTGACTATGTTCGGCGGGTCGACAGTGCATTTGTATGAAGCTTTCAAGCGCGATCATTTTGTAATTTCGCATCGTGCGTCCCTGCCACAAGTTCGGGGAAGGAATACTTTCAATATGGGAACCCTCATGATTGTGAAAGATGAAACTGCGACTACTTAAACACACTTGCACCACAGAAATGGCACGCGCAGTTTGGTATTGGGGCACGTGAGAAGGGAATACAATAGATGGGCATTGGCGCGCATCTTTTTTTCTTATTGATATGATATGTAAGGAGATGTCGGCGCACCATTATGGCGCCGGCTACTCCTTGGCCGTTGAGTTAAACTTGAACACGTATCTTGAAGCAAAACGTACAAAGCAGTGCATGGAAAGTAGAAAACTCGGGCAGAGATATGCAAAGACACACTTACACTTATACGCACATATCAGAACACAATGGTAAGTAAATGTTCGAAAGTCAATGAATGAAGTCTCTGATATAATGTCCCTCGATAATATTCGGTCCACCAGCACAAAACAGTAGAGCACACGTCTGGTCCGTATAAAGATGCATTCGCTCGTGTGTACATAATTGTCGACACGTCATTCATTTCACAACACACACATGATGAGAGTCACGTGATACTGTACATAATAAGTACATTTGTTACAAATGAAAGTTCGTTATTTCTTAATACTTATCAGCAATCCCGCTGTCTTGTAAAGAACGTGTTGATGCTTTTAAAGCGTGCGACTGTAAAACTCGAGTAGGCCACGGACCCAGAAGTTTCTTCATGTTAAACGGTCTGCGGTCTAATGCCAACTGTTCGGACTTAAGACGGCGTCTCGTGATGTGGACAGTCTACGAGAAGGTGACATACGTCTTCATCTATCAATCCGCATTCGCATTCGGGACTTTCAGCTCTGCCGTGTCTGTGCAAAGAAAAAAAAAAAAACAAATGTTTTTGTGTATGCCGTGCCTAGCCTCAATCGGTCAATTAGAGTTTCCGATATTCTATCTAATGCCAGCGTAATTTTTAATTCAATAAATGGATCGATGTGGTATAAATCGCACCTCTTTGTACTTTGGTCAAACCAAGCAGTTTTGCTCATTCTGAAAGTTGTATTCTTTATAATACTACGCAATTCACTTTTTTCGAAATATTGGTTGCCACGATGTGTAGACCTACTTTGTGTGCTCTGGACGGCTCTGGAAGGCCAACTGCAAATCTTCTTTGCACAGCTGATGCCGTCCGGATAGTCGTTGATAGATTACTTAACAGGTTGTCAGCCTCCGAAGGTATTATGTAAGCGAAAGTACGCATGCGTAAAACATGCAGCGAACGAACACTCTTCCAACGCTGTAAAGAAGAAAGAATGCATAAAGGGTGGTGCATTTTACGCTCCAATCTCGTCCTATGTAAGGCGCTTTAGAGTTAGGGCTGTTTTGCCTGTAATTGCGTGACCCTTGCAGGGTTCCTCACAGTGCAACCGTGCACTTGAAACGGGCAGGTGTTGAACCACCCCGCAAGGAGATGGGGAAACTTCGCTGCGACCGGACCGCTTGACAGTCCGTGTTTACGGGAGGAGAGGCGCGCCCGAGAGGAGGTGCGCTCTCACTCTCTGCCGTCCCCGTGAATGCTGAAATGAGCGCGGTCGCGTTGCGTGGCTTCGGTGAAACTGCCGTATCGCGATATGTAGTGGAGCTGCCACAGTAAAATTTGAGACACGCGTAGCCAGCCAAAGGTGCTGTTACTTTGCCGAATTTCACGTGCCGGCGTCCACAACAACGCGAGCACGCTTTGTTTAGAAATTTCCGGCCATGAGGCCGTGCCCGGACCGCGTGTGTTAGTCCCTTGGTTTGGCGACAAGGATGGCGTCAAAGTGACGCCGTGAAACGGGTTTCGTGCGTGCAAATGAGGCATTGATGTGATTAGAGAGAAAGCGAGAACATAGAAAAGAAAAAAAAAAAAGAGGGGGGGGGGCACACGCCGGGGACGAGTAGTCGCAAAGTGTTAAGTGTGCAGTTTATTTACGTGCGGCACACAGGTGAGCTGTTGCAGCTGTGAGTTTTGACAAATATTGCGTGTGTCATGTTCAGTGGACACGATGAAACGTTTTTTAGCGAACGCGTTGTATCCGCTGGGCTTGTACGTACGCGTACATGAATTGTCGCTTACTCGGTTTGATGTCTCCTTGCCGCTGGGGCAGCTGATACGACTGATACGCCATTTTGCAGCAGTGAAGGGTGCGTGAATGAATGGGCAAGAAACTTAGCAACAGTAACGAGAAAAGAATTAAAAACAAACAAACAAACGAAAGCATGTTTGCCGTGTATATTCAATCTTGTAGTGCAGAAAAATAGTCAGTGCAGCAACCTGCGCGGCCAACGCGCTCCTCGCGAAGAAAAGAGGGAGAGAGAGACGAGCTGGCCGCCGACCAACCGGCGTGCGCCGTTCGCCTTCCTCCTCAGTCTCGCGGGCCGGCGCCGACACCGCGACTCGATCGTGTCGAGCATTCGCTTTCCGGGCGCGTTTCGAAGCAGAAGCAGAAACTTCGGAAGCCGTCATGTCTGGCCGTGGCAAAGGTGGCAAAGGGCTGGGGAAGGGTGGCGCCAAGCGTCATCGAAAGGTGTTGCGTGACAACATCCAGGGCATAACCAAGCCGGCCATCCGTCGTCTGGCGCGCCGTGGCGGTGTCAAGCGCATCTCTGGCCTCATCTACGAGGAAACTCGCGGCGTTCTCAAGGTGTTCCTCGAGAACGTGATCCGCGATGCCGTCACTTACACCGAGCACGCCAAAAGGAAGACCGTGACAGCCATGGACGTCGTGTACGCCCTCAAGCGTCAGGGCCGCACCCTGTACGGATTCGGAGGCTAAGAAGCCAGCGGCGTCGCCTGCAGCCAGCCAACGAGAACACAACAGCCCTCTTCAGGGCTACCCACTTGATGCTTCGGCAGTGTGATCCCAGCGGTTCGCCATACCCGTCCGTCCCTCTTTGCAATATCATTGCGTCATCGCTCAGGTGAGCAGCACCTCGTGTAGTAGTAGCTTGATCGCGCTGGGTACTTGTCACGTTCACCGCATTTCGTTCGCGTCGTCGTCTTTCTCCTGGGTCTGCATGCACGAATCAATCGCCGCATCTGCGAGTTCTTCCTCTCCTTCCTGCAAGCCAAGCTGCTAAAACGGGCCCGTCAAGCGAACGTCGCCTAGTTACCTTATCGCGCGAAGGAAGAAGCCGAGCGCAGCGTTCTACCCTGGTCACTGCATTCTTGGAGACACGACTATGCTCAGGAAGCACGAACTCGCTTTTTTCTTTGGAATGCCCACTACACGATCGCGTCACGTTGTGTCAAAATAAATAAAAACGCACTATGTTCTACCGTGGGGCACCCAGACGAAGAAGGGATGTGTACTTACAAATGAAAAAATTGATTGTGACAGGTTGGTCGTGTTTACCGCGCCCGCTGTGCACTCAGAAGTGCCCCATTCAATAACACATTGTGTACATTGTCACGCCTAATAATTTTTGTTTGTTTTTTTTTTTTCACACCTGGCGCTGCCGAGCTGCAAAATACAAAAAAAAAAGAAAGAAAAGTGGAAGGGGATGTTTAAACAGAATTTCTGCGCAAGTCAGAAGCAAGTACACAATAAGCGCTGCCCATGCAGCGTGCTGAGGGAAGCTGCACTTGATAGAAGTGGCACTCATGTACTGTACTGGTGCTGCGAACACTGCAGTTGTGAAAGCTTTACTTGGACGGACAGCTACGCAACAAGTGTTTCCATTTCGCCGGCAGAGGTGGTCACTCTAGGGAGGCTGGCTTCGCCGCCCACGCGAGAGGGGGGGGGGGGGGGGACTAGCCCATGATGTAAACGCGAGAGGTTCGAGCGCGGGAAATTCGAAAGCAAGGCGCGCTCGCGTGAGCCTGCCGTCAGATGGCGACACCAACCCACGAGCATTGCATTTTCAAGTGCACCCTTGGTTTCCCACCCACCTCCGCACAGGACGAGGCGTGTCGAATGTGTAACCAAGGCGCACGACAGTGGTTCTGCTCAGGCAAGCCTACCTATAACAAAAATTGTTCTCCATGTGTGTACCTTCATTTTCTCGTGAAAATGTGAAAGAGGAGTGAATGGGGCTTTTTGAGGCGCGTGTTGATCTTCGTTTCTATTATGATTATTATTTTTCACCCTTTCATTGAGTCCATTTCCTGCTTTTTGTGCCACATATTTAGCACTTAGAGGTTGGGGGGGGGGGGGGGGATTGCTGATGTGTAAGATGGAAAAGAAGAGGAAAGTGAGCCCCGAAACTGTCTGCATCAGGATGCGACACCTCAGCGGTAGCTCACAAGGGATGGGGGGTGAGGGGGGATTAAAAGGGTGGGAATAAAAGTGTAGAGAAAGAGACATGAGGGAAGCCAGAGTGAGACGACATATCGAGGGAATAGGAGTAAAAATGAAACAAAACATTCGAACGCAAACACCCCGTACATCCAACCGCCATTGAGCGCACCTAGTAGTTTGGCAAGTATGTATGAGTGATTCTTAAGAGGGAAAGGAAGATAAAATTGAGTCCCGTTACTGTCTGCGATTGAGCAAGTAGGCGCGCTCAGTGGCAGTTGGATGTACGGGGTGTTTGTGTTAGAATGTTTTGTTGCGTTTTACTCCTTGTCGTTGCGCGGACGTGTATGCATATACCAACACTGCCGGTGGTCTCTCGTCGTCTTCGCCCATCTACGTAATGGTCGCAAATAAGCGACAACGCAAGGAGCAAGTTTTTTTGGCGTGGCAGTGCGCATTTGCCCTCGGTGATGCGAGGCGCTCTAGTGCGATGCGCGCTGTTGGCGTGAATGGTGGCGTCTCGCACTCCGTCGCGCCGCTTCGGGAAGCGACGAGCTACAGCGTCGATTGATGTGTTGCCTGGAAGGCGAAAGAAATGCGCAGCAGGCTGTATTGTACAGCGGTAGTGGTTTCGTTTCGGTGTACCTCTTTGCAGCCGCGAACTGCACGGTTGCCCGAAAATGAGCGCCAGCCAGCATCCTGGCGTACGCTTCCGCGCTCGCACGCGGACGGGTTCTCACGCTTCGGCCAATGGGAGGGAGAGAGATGGGTCGTGCGGCGAAGCCGCTTTTGCCGATCTCCGGCAGGAGCGCAGTTTCGCTCCGTCAGTCGAGGTGATCGGACGCACGCAGCATGGCCCGAACTAAACAAACCGCGCGCAAGAGTACTGGAGGCAAGGCTCCGCGTAAGCAGCTTGCTACCAAGGCTGCTCGCAAGAGTGCCCCTGCCACAGGCGGGGTGAAGAAACCTCACCGTTACAGGCCTGGAACCGTGGCCCTGCGTGAAATTCGCCGATACCAGAAGTCGACCGAACTGCTGATCCGCAAGCTTCCCTTTCAGCGCCTGGTGCGGGAAATCGCTCAGGACTTCAAGACGGACCTCCGTTTCCAGAGTTCTGCCGTGATGGCCCTACAGGAAGCTAGCGAGGCCTACCTCGTTGGTCTTTTCGAAGACACCAACCTGTGCGCCATCCACGCTAAGCGCGTCACCATCATGCCAAAGGACATCCAGCTGGCTCGGCGCATTCGCGGTGAGCGCGCCTAAGTTGGGCTGCTCCCTGCGCTTCGGTCGACAGGCAAGCAACAACAAACGGTCCTTCTCAGGACCACCAACGTGTCTGCTTTGGCTACGAGACCACTCCAGGCCACGTACTCCGGCCGCACCCTCTTTTGCTGTCATGTTTTGTACGTACGTGGCTGCCGTTGTCTAGCGCGCGGAAGAACGGAACGTCGGCGCGTCGTTATTACGAAGAAATGGCTCAGCTTTGACAAATTCAAGGTAAAAGTGTGTATCATTATGAGTAGACAGAGAAAAGGTAGGCTAGCTTCAGTCGGTGTGTGTGCAGCAGCCGTGCTGCGACCCTGTGGTGTGTCAATTTCATTTATGTGTTTACCTTTTTGCCCGCCGCTTGTAAGGTGTTTTTGAGGGCTTCTGTTTGCGTAACGCCATGGTGACTTGGGCTGCTGGACCCCGGCGCAACTTTTGGGTGCACTCGTAGGAGGTGATGAAGTTTTACCGAGAGACGAAATAAACAATTGTATCGGGCCAGTTGGTAAGGATCCATCTCGCTAGGAAGCGCAGCCACTATTACACAGACCTCACAACACAAGCGCTTAACTTCAACTGAACTTTCATTGCAAACGTCAGAGTTTATAAAGGGGGTGAACAGAGAAAAAGAATAGTAAAAGGTAGACAACAAAAAGCACACGTGCCAGTCCCGCACATTACTGTCTGTTATTCTCTATCACCCCATCCAAAAAACAGTTCTTTCCGCGTGAGCGCGATAGAGAGTGCACTAACACACTCGAAATCATCGCGTGTCATTTCCTTTCATTTCTTTTGAAGCTGAACAAGTTTTTGTGCCATATTCTGGACAATTTTTTTTTTTTTTTTTTTGCAATAAACGTTTAGTTGAAGTTAAGCGCTTGTGTTGTGTGTTCTGTGTAATAGTGGCTGCGCTGCCTAGCAAGATAGACGAAATAAATTGTGTTAGAAGCACCAAATGGAATGCGCTAACGGCGGGTTCTCTCTCTCTCTCTCTCTTTTTTTTTTTTACCTTACGTTTGTTTTTCTATTCAAAGGTATTAAATTTACTCTGTCCCTGTGCTGACCCGTTCAGGTGTCATCGTAAGGATAGACGGTTACGTGTGGAGCTTTTTTTTTTTTTTTTTTTAATGAGAAATGACAACGCTTACATGCTCTTTTCTGTCTTTTTCGGTGCCGAGCTGCGTGATTTGGTTGTCTCTTTGCAGCATTTGGCGTCGCGCACTTGTGGCTAACTGATGTCGCGAGGAAATATATATAAAGTATAGAAAAACAAACACGCTTGAGGGTACGAACAGAGCCATCGTGACTGCGAAGCGAAACACGGCCGCGTCACCTGTTTGGGTGGTCCTTAGAAGGACCGTTTGGGGAATGCGGCGAGCGCGCGGAAGGGGTGCTCGCTTACGCCTTCTTCTCCGTCTTCTTTGGAAGAAGCACGGCTTGAATGTTGGGCAACACACCGCCCTGCGCGATGGTGACGCCGGAAAGCAGTTTGTTCAGCTCCTCGTCGTTGCGGATGGCGAGCTGCAAGTGACGGGGGATGATCCGGGTCTTCTTGTTGTCACGAGCGGCGTTGCCCGCCAGCTCGAGCACCTCGGCGGCCAGGTACTCGAGTACGGCAGCCAGGTAGACCGGAGCGCCAGCTCCGACGCGCTCGGCGTAGTTTCCCTTGCGTAGGAGGCGGTGAATACGGCCCACGGGGAACTGAAGCCCCGCGCGGCTAGAACGGGTCTTGCTCTTGCCTTTCGCCTTGCCGCCCTTGCCACGTCCGGACATGGTGTTGCTTTTCGCTTGGTACGACGCCGGTTGCCGAAAACAAGAAAGCTGCTGCCTTCTGAGATGAGAGCCGTGCTCGAATGGTTTCCGTTGCCACCATCGCGCGCCGCCGCTCGCGGGGAACGGATGAGAGTGTGAGAGAGAGAAGCCGTGCGAACCAATGGGGCGCGCGCGTTGTGCTGATCTCGTCAACACCCCTCGCTCATATTTAAGCGCGGCGAGACGGGGGGACACGCGCATTCGACTCTGGTCTCGCGTGCGTGTTGTGTGAAATCATGCCTCCCCAACCGTCTGGCAAAGCCGTCAAGAAGGCCGGCAAGGCGCAGAAGAATGTGCGCGCCACGGACAAGAAGAAGAAGAAGCGCCGCAGGAAGGAGAGCTTCTCCATCTACATCTATAAGGTGCTGAAGCAGGTGCACCCCGACACTGGTGTCTCCAGCAAGGCCATGTCCATCATGAACAGCTTCGTGAACGACATCTTCGAGCGTATCGCCGCCGAGTCGTCACGCCTTGCTCACTACAACAAGCGCTCGACCATCACGAGCCGGGAGATCCAGACCGCGGTGCGCCTGCTGCTGCCCGGAGAGCTGGCCAAGCACGCGGTGTCCGAGGGTACAAAAGCCGTCACCAAGTACACCAGCTCCAAGTAGGCGTGCGTCGTGGGCCACAGCGAGCAACGACAAATCAACGGCTCTTCTCAGAGCCACCCAAATTGTCTGCGTCGGCATAGGGGTTGTGCTGAGAGATTCGGCTCCGAATCCATCCTCTTCTCTCTGTTGAACACCGCTAGCAGGAGCGTTGGTGTGCCGCGCTCGACGTGTGTGCTCGGGGAGGTTGAACAGGTAAATTAGAGAAGACCGAGTGCGCGGAGAAAAGTGCCACAAGTACGGTAATGGAGGGAAAACAAAACCAGGAGCGTGGTAATTAAAAAAAAAAAAAAAAACAGGGGGAAGGTGGCCGCTTCTCTCAAAAAAAGGTAACATGAACTCGAGTGTGTTCAGCTCTTGGGAAATGATAGAATAGGAAACTCGCGTCAGCGCTTGCCCGAGCAACTCCGACATGTCGGGCCAAATATGAAGGGGTATACACGGTATGCAGTGCATGCGGAGAGAAGGAAACTGCCGAACACTTGATAATGCTATGTAAAGGGCTTCACCTTATAGTTTAGAATGATGGCGCAGAGTTTTTCAAAAGCACCGGGGTTTAGAGACGGGGGAGGGCAAAATAGACTTTAGGCGGGTAGAATTAACTAGAAGGTGGTTATCTTATTGGTGGCTAAAGTCAAGGCAAGAGTGAAAACTAAACCATTCACTGCAAAGCACCGCGGTCCTATACTTCACTATTTAAAGAGAGAAAAAAAACAAGATAAATGTAGCTGTTTGTTAGGTCAGCATTATGGCTAGGTGGTGATAGCTGCCGCCCGATGTGAAGGGTACAGCCACATTCATCAGACAGCGCAGAGTTCCTTCTCTGCCACGCCATTCATTTGTTTACGAAATTGGGGCATTTATTTCTTGAGAGCGCAGGGCAGGCCCGTTTCGAGACTGTAGGAGGAGTGAATGTAGCTTAAAGTGCGTGGCGCGGTGAAAAATGTGCGGAAGCATTGATGCAAGAAAAGATAGGGGAGAAATATATAGACGCATGTGACAATAGCTGTAGAAGCAGAAAAGCGTGGCGGCGGACTGCATGCTAATTATTGTCCGAAAGCAAAGTATCGACAGCCCGAGTGAAGGAAAAAACAAAACTGTGCGTACGCATGACAGGGGTACCACGCAGGTGATTTATATAGTGCACAAAGAAGTACGAAATCCAGTAAAGAAAGGCGGTCGACACGAGGTATGGGCATTTCCCGTTTTCGCACCGAGTGCTCCGTTTGCGCGTCGCCGAAAGAAACATAGCCAGGCCGGCCAGCAAACGACACTGCTCGGCTTGACGTTTACATAATCACACGGTGTAGCGGAACACTGTGTTCTCTTCGAAAGAACAAATGCGCCTGTGCTAGGCACAAATGAGTGGTACGTTCCATTCGGAATGTGGTGGGAAACTTACCTTAAATGAATGAGCGGACGCACCGTTTATTTCCGCTTTGTTTTAGATTACTGACTATGTTCGGCGGGTCGACAGTGCATTTGTATGAAGCTTTCAAGCGCGATCATTTTGTAATTTCGCATCGTGCGTCCCTGCCACAAGTTCGGGGAAGGAATACTTTCAATATGGGAACCCTCATGATTGTGAAAGATGAAACTGCGACTACTTAAACACACTTGCACCACAGAAATGGCACGCGCAGTTTGGTATTGGGGCACGTGAGAAGGGAATACAATAGATGGGCATTGGCGCGCATCTTTTTTTCTTATTGATATGATATGTAAGGAGATGTCGGCGCACCATTATGGCGCCGGCTACTCCTTGGCCGTTGAGTTAAACTTGAACACGTATCTTGAAGCAAAACGTACAAAGCAGTGCATGGAAAGTAGAAAACTCGGGCAGAGATATGCAAAGACACACTTACACTTATACGCACATATCAGAACACAATGGTAAGTAAATGTTCGAAAGTCAATGAATGAAGTCTCTGATATAATGTCCCTCGATAATATTCGGTCCACCAGCACAAAACAGTAGAGCACACGTCTGGTCCGTATAAAGATGCATTCGCTCGTGTGTACATAATTGTCGACACGTCATTCATTTCACAACACACACATGATGAGAGTCACGTGATACTGTACATAATAAGTACATTTGTTACAAATGAAAGTTCGTTATTTCTTAATACTTATCAGCAATCCCGCTGTCTTGTAAAGAACGTGTTGATGCTTTTAAAGCGTGCGACTGTAAAACTCGAGTAGGCCACGGACCCAGAAGTTTCTTCATGTTAAACGGTCTGCGGTCTAATGCCAACTGTTCGGACTTAAGACGGCGTCTCGTGATGTGGACAGTCTACGAGAAGGTGACATACGTCTTCATCTATCAATCCGCATTCGCATTCGGGACTTTCAGCTCTGCCGTGTCTGTGCAAAGAAAAAAAAAAAAACAAATGTTTTTGTGTATGCCGTGCCTAGCCTCAATCGGTCAATTAGAGTTTCCGATATTCTATCTAATGCCAGCGTAATTTTTAATTCAATAAATGGATCGATGTGGTATAAATCGCACCTCTTTGTACTTTGGTCAAACCAAGCAGTTTTGCTCATTCTGAAAGTTGTATTCTTTATAATACTACGCAATTCACTTTTTTCGAAATATTGGTTGCCACGATGTGTAGACCTACTTTGTGTGCTCTGGACGGCTCTGGAAGGCCAACTGCAAATCTTCTTTGCACAGCTGATGCCGTCCGGATAGTCGTTGATAGATTACTTAACAGGTTGTCAGCCTCCGAAGGTATTATGTAAGCGAAAGTACGCATGCGTAAAACATGCAGCGAACGAACACTCTTCCAACGCTGTAAAGAAGAAAGAATGCATAAAGGGTGGTGCATTTTACGCTCCAATCTCGTCCTATGTAAGGCGCTTTAGAGTTAGGGCTGTTTTGCCTGTAATTGCGTGACCCTTGCAGGGTTCCTCACAGTGCAACCGTGCACTTGAAACGGGCAGGTGTTGAACCACCCCGCAAGGAGATGGGGAAACTTCGCTGCGACCGGACCGCTTGACAGTCCGTGTTTACGGGAGGAGAGGCGCGCCCGAGAGGAGGTGCGCTCTCACTCTCTGCCGTCCCCGTGAATGCTGAAATGAGCGCGGTCGCGTTGCGTGGCTTCGGTGAAACTGCCGTATCGCGATATGTAGTGGAGCTGCCACAGTAAAATTTGAGACACGCGTAGCCAGCCAAAGGTGCTGTTACTTTGCCGAATTTCACGTGCCGGCGTCCATAACAACGCGAGCACGCTTTGTTTAGAAATTTCCGGCCATGAGGCCGTGCCCGGACCGCGTGTGTTAGTCCCTTGGTTTGGCGACAAGGATGGCGTCAAAGTGACGCCGTGAAACGGGTTTCGTGCGTGCAAATGAGGCATTGATGTGATTAGAGAGAAAGCGAGAACATAGAAAAGAAAAAAAAAAAAGAGGGGGGGGGGCACACGCCGGGGACGAGTAGTCGCAAAGTGTTAAGTGTGCAGTTTATTTACGTGCGGCACACAGGTGAGCTGTTGCAGCTGTGAGTTTTGACAAATATTGCGTGTGTCATGTTCAGTGGACACGATGAAACGTTTTTTAGCGAACGCGTTGTATCCGCTGGGCTTGTACGTACGCGTACATGAATTGTCGCTTACTCGGTTTGATGTCTCCTTGCCGCTGGGGCAGCTGATACGACTGATACGCCATTTTGCAGCAGTGAAGGGTGCGTGAATGAATGGGCAAGAAACTTAGCAACAGTAACGAGAAAAGAATTAAAAACAAACAAACAAACGAAAGCATGTTTGCCGTGTATATTCAATCTTGTAGTGCAGAAAAATAGTCAGTGCAGCAACCTGCGCGGCCAACGCGCTCCTCGCGAAGAAAAGAGGGAGAGAGAGACGAGCTGGCCGCCGACCAACCGGCGTGCGCCGTTCGCCTTCCTCCTCAGTCTCGCGGGCCGGCGCCGACACCGCGACTCGATCGTGTCGAGCATTCGCGTCGCTCGCAGGATTTCAAGCTGGACGGTTGTGCCCTCGCGATCTCCGACTTCAGCGTAGCTCCCGCCGACTGGTTCGCCCTCCGCGGTCTCCTGACGCCGTGTAGCTCTCGCATTGTGGCACCCCGCCCTTGGACTGCTTCGACCGGATCCCCACTTTCCTATCTCCTTCTTTTTTCCTCTCGTTGGCTGTCTTCTTCTGCTTCTACTTTCCTTCTATTCTTTTTATCCCTCCTTCCCCCCACCCCTATAAGGCACTGCGCCGTGTCGCCTGAAGGCAGACAGAAATTAGGTGCCTTTTTCCTCTTCATTGTAACCACTACCACCACCATTCGCTTTCCGGGCGCGTTTCGAAGCAGAAGCAGAAACTTCGGAAGCCGTCATGTCTGGCCGTGGCAAAGGTGGCAAAGGGCTGGGGAAGGGTGGCGCCAAGCGTCATCGAAAGGTGTTGCGTGACAACATCCAGGGCATAACCAAGCCGGCCATCCGTCGTCTGGCGCGCCGTGGCGGTGTCAAGCGCATCTCTGGCCTCATCTACGAGGAAACTCGCGGCGTTCTCAAGGTGTTCCTCGAGAACGTGATCCGCGATGCCGTCACTTACACCGAGCACGCCAAAAGGAAGACCGTGACAGCCATGGACGTCGTGTACGCCCTCAAGCGTCAGGGCCGCACCCTGTACGGATTCGGAGGCTAAGAAGCCAGCGGCGTCGCCTGCAGCCAGCCAACGAGAACACAACAGCCCTCTTCAGGGCTACCCACTTGATGCTTCGGCAGTGTGATCCCAGCGGTTCGCCATACCCGTCCGTCCCTCTTTGCAATATCATTGCGTCATCGCTCAGGTGAGCAGCACCTCGTGTAGTAGTAGCTTGATCGCGCTGGGTACTTGTCACGTTCACCGCATTTCGTTCGCGTCGTCGTCTTTCTCCTGGGTCTGCATGCACGAATCAATCGCCGCATCTGCGAGTTCTTCCTCTCCTTCCTGCAAGCCAAGCTGCTAAAACGGGCCCGTCAAGCGAACGTCGCCTAGTTACCTTATCGCGCGAAGGAAGAAGCCGAGCGCAGCGTTCTACCCTGGTCACTGCATTCTTGGAGACACGACTATGCTCAGGAAGCACGAACTCGCTTTTTTCTTTGGAATGCCCACTACACGATCGCGTCACGTTGTGTCAAAATAAATAAAAACGCACTATGTTCTACCGTGGGGCACCCAGACGAAGAAGGGATGTGTACTTACAAATGAAAAAATTGATTGTGACAGGTTGGTCGTGTTTACCGCGCCCGCTGTGCACTCAGAAGTGCCCCATTCAATAACACATTGTGTACATTGTCACGCCTAATAATTTTTGTTTGTTTTTTTTTTTTCACACCTGGCGCTGCCGAGCTGCAAAATACAAAAAAAAAAGAAAGAAAAGTGGAAGGGGATGTTTAAACAGAATTTCTGCGCAAGTCAGAAGCAAGTACACAATAAGCGCTGCCCATGCAGCGTGCTGAGGGAAGCTGCACTTGATAGAAGTGGCACTCATGTACTGTACTGGTGCTGCGAACACTGCAGTTGTGAAAGCTTTACTTGGACGGACAGCTACGCAACAAGTGTTTCCATTTCGCCGGCAGAGGTGGTCACTCTAGGGAGGCTGGCTTCGCCGCCCACGCGAGAGGGGGGGGGGGGGGACTAGCCCATGATGTAAACGCGAGAGGTTCGAGCGCGGGAAATTCGAAAGCAAGGCGCGCTCGCGTGAGCCTGCCGTCAGATGGCGACACCAACCCACGAGCATTGCATTTTCAAGTGCACCCTTGGTTTCCCACCCACCTCCGCACAGGACGAGGCGTGTCGAATGTGTAACCAAGGCGCACGACAGTGGTTCTGCTCAGGCAAGCCTACCTATAACAAAAATTGTTCTCCATGTGTGTACCTTCATTTTCTCGTGAAAATGTGAAAGAGGAGTGAATGGGGCTTTTTGAGGCGCGTGTTGATCTTCGTTTCTATTATGATTATTATTTTTCACCCTTTCATTGAGTCCATTTCCTGCTTTTTGTGCCACATATTTAGCACTTAGAGGTTGGGGGGGGGGGGGGGGGGATTGCTGATGTGTAAGATGGAAAAGAAGAGGAAAGTGAGCCCCGAAACTGTCTGCATCAGGATGCGACACCTCAGCGGTAGCTCACAAGGGATGGGGGGTGAGGGGGGATTAAAAGGGTGGGAATAAAAGTGTAGAGAAAGAGACATGAGGGAAGCCAGAGTGAGACGACATATCGAGGGAATAGGAGTAAAAATGAAACAAAACATTCGAACGCAAACACCCCGTACATCCAACCGCCATTGAGCGCACCTAGTAGTTTGGCAAGTATGTATGAGTGATTCTTAAGAGGGAAAGGAAGATAAAATTGAGTCCCGTTACTGTCTGCGATTGAGCAAGTAGGCGCGCTCAGTGGCAGTTGGATGTACGGGGTGTTTGTGTTAGAATGTTTTGTTGCGTTTTACTCCTTGTCGTTGCGCGGACGTGTATGCATATACCAACACTGCCGGTGGTCTCTCGTCGTCTTCGCCCATCTACGTAATGGTCGCAAATAAGCGACAACGCAAGGAGCAAGTTTTTTTGGCGTGGCAGTGCGCATTTGCCCTCGGTGATGCGAGGCGCTCTAGTGCGATGCGCGCTGTTGGCGTGAATGGTGGCGTCTCGCACTCCGTCGCGCCGCTTCGGGAAGCGACGAGCTACAGCGTCGATTGATGTGTTGCCTGGAAGGCGAAAGAAATGCGCAGCAGGCTGTATTGTACAGCGGTAGTGGTTTCGTTTCGGTGTACCTCTTTGCAGCCGCGAACTGCACGGTTGCCCGAAAATGAGCGCCAGCCAGCATCCTGGCGTACGCTTCCGCGCTCGCACGCGGACGGGTTCTCACGCTTCGGCCAATGGGAGGGAGAGAGATGGGTCGTGCGGCGAAGCCGCTTTTGCCGATCTCCGGCAGGAGCGCAGTTTCGCTCCGTCAGTCGAGGTGATCGGACGCACGCAGCATGGCCCGAACTAAACAAACCGCGCGCAAGAGTACTGGAGGCAAGGCTCCGCGTAAGCAGCTTGCTACCAAGGCTGCTCGCAAGAGTGCCCCTGCCACAGGCGGGGTGAAGAAACCTCACCGTTACAGGCCTGGAACCGTGGCCCTGCGTGAAATTCGCCGATACCAGAAGTCGACCGAACTGCTGATCCGCAAGCTTCCCTTTCAGCGCCTGGTGCGGGAAATCGCTCAGGACTTCAAGACGGACCTCCGTTTCCAGAGTTCTGCCGTGATGGCCCTACAGGAAGCTAGCGAGGCCTACCTCGTTGGTCTTTTCGAAGACACCAACCTGTGCGCCATCCACGCTAAGCGCGTCACCATCATGCCAAAGGACATCCAGCTGGCTCGGCGCATTCGCGGTGAGCGCGCCTAAGTTGGGCTGCTCCCTGCGCTTCGGTCGACAGGCAAGCAACAACAAACGGTCCTTCTCAGGACCACCAACGTGTCTGCTTTGGCTACGAGACCACTCCAGGCCACGTACTCCGGCCGCACCCTCTTTTGCTGTCATGTTTTGTACGTACGTGGCTGCCGTTGTCTAGCGCGCGGAAGAACGGAACGTCGGCGCGTCGTTATTACGAAGAAATGGCTCAGCTTTGACAAATTCAAGGTAAAAGTGTGTATCATTATGAGTAGACAGAGAAAAGGTAGGCTAGCTTCAGTCGGTGTGTGTGCAGCAGCCGTGCTGCGACCCTGTGGTGTGTCAATTTCATTTATGTGTTTACCTTTTTGCCCGCCGCTTGTAAGGTGTTTTTGAGGGCTTCTGTTTGCGTAACGCCATGGTGACTTGGGCTGCTGGACCCCGGCGCAACTTTTGGGTGCACTCGTAGGAGGTGATGAAGTTTTACCGAGAGACGAAATAAACAATTGTATCGGGCCAGTTGGTAAGGATCCATCTCGCTAGGAAGCGCAGCCACTATTACACAGACCTCACAACACAAGCGCTTAACTTCAACTGAACTTTCATTGCAAACGTCAGAGTTTATAAAGGGGGTGAACAGAGAAAAAGAATAGTAAAAGGTAGACAACAAAAAGCACACGTGCCAGTCCCGCACATTACTGTCTGTTATTCTCTATCACCCCATCCAAAAAACAGTTCTTTCCGCGTGAGCGCGATAGAGAGTGCACTAACACACTCGAAATCATCGCGTGTCATTTCCTTTCATTTCTTTTGAAGCTGAACAAGTTTTTGTGCCATATTCTGGACAATTTTTTTTTTTTTTTTTTGCAATAAACGTTTAGTTGAAGTTAAGCGCTTGTGTTGTGTGTTCTGTGTAATAGTGGCTGCGCTGCCTAGCAAGATAGACGAAATAAATTGTGTTAGAAGCACCAAATGGAATGCGCTAACGGCGGGTTCTCTCTCTCTCTCTCTCTTTTTTTTTTTTACCTTACGTTTGTTTTTCTATTCAAAGGTATTAAATTTACTCTGTCCCTGTGCTGACCCGTTCAGGTGTCATCGTAAGGATAGACGGTTACGTGTGGAGCTTTTTTTTTTTTTTTTTTTAATGAGAAATGACAACGCTTACATGCTCTTTTCTGTCTTTTTCGGTGCCGAGCTGCGTGATTTGGTTGTCTCTTTGCAGCATTTGGCGTCGCGCACTTGTGGCTAACTGATGTCGCGAGGAAATATATATAAAGTATAGAAAAACAAACACGCTTGAGGGTACGAACAGAGCCATCGTGACTGCGAAGCGAAACACGGCCGCGTCACCTGTTTGGGTGGTCCTTAGAAGGACCGTTTGGGGAATGCGGCGAGCGCGCGGAAGGGGTGCTCGCTTACGCCTTCTTCTCCGTCTTCTTTGGAAGAAGCACGGCTTGAATGTTGGGCAACACACCGCCCTGCGCGATGGTGACGCCGGAAAGCAGTTTGTTCAGCTCCTCGTCGTTGCGGATGGCGAGCTGCAAGTGACGGGGGATGATCCGGGTCTTCTTGTTGTCACGAGCGGCGTTGCCCGCCAGCTCGAGCACCTCGGCGGCCAGGTACTCGAGTACGGCAGCCAGGTAGACCGGAGCGCCAGCTCCGACGCGCTCGGCGTAGTTTCCCTTGCGTAGGAGGCGGTGAATACGGCCCACGGGGAACTGAAGCCCCGCGCGGCTAGAACGGGTCTTGCTCTTGCCTTTCGCCTTGCCGCCCTTGCCACGTCCGGACATGGTGTTGCTTTTCGCTTGGTACGACGCCGGTTGCCGAAAACAAGAAAGCTGCTGCCTTCTGAGATGAGAGCCGTGCTCGAATGGTTTCCGTTGCCACCATCGCGCGCCGCCGCTCGCGGGGAACGGATGAGAGTGTGAGAGAGAGAAGCCGTGCGAACCAATGGGGCGCGCGCGTTGTGCTGATCTCGTCAACACCCCTCGCTCATATTTAAGCGCGGCGAGACGGGGGGACACGCGCATTCGACTCTGGTCTCGCGTGCGTGTTGTGTGAAATCATGCCTCCCCAACCGTCTGGCAAAGCCGTCAAGAAGGCCGGCAAGGCGCAGAAGAATGTGCGCGCCACGGACAAGAAGAAGAAGAAGCGCCGCAGGAAGGAGAGCTTCTCCATCTACATCTATAAGGTGCTGAAGCAGGTGCACCCCGACACTGGTGTCTCCAGCAAGGCCATGTCCATCATGAACAGCTTCGTGAACGACATCTTCGAGCGTATCGCCGCCGAGTCGTCACGCCTTGCTCACTACAACAAGCGCTCGACCATCACGAGCCGGGAGATCCAGACCGCGGTGCGCCTGCTGCTGCCCGGAGAGCTGGCCAAGCACGCGGTGTCCGAGGGTACAAAAGCCGTCACCAAGTACACCAGCTCCAAGTAGGCGTGCGTCGTGGGCCACAGCGAGCAACGACAAATCAACGGCTCTTCTCAGAGCCACCCAAATTGTCTGCGTCGGCATAGGGGTTGTGCTGAGAGATTCGGCTCCGAATCCATCCTCTTCTCTCTGTTGAACACCGCTAGCAGGAGCGTTGGTGTGCCGCGCTCGACGTGTGTGCTCGGGGAGGTTGAACAGGTAAATTAGAGAAGACCGAGTGCGCGGAGAAAAGTGCCACAAGTACGGTAATGGAGGGAAAACAAAACCAGGAGCGTGGTAATTAAAAAAAAAAAAAAAAAAACAGGGGGAAGGTGGCCGCTTCTCTCAAAAAAAGGTAACATGAACTCGAGTGTGTTCAGCTCTTGGGAAATGATAGAATAGGAAACTCGCGTCAGCGCTTGCCCGAGCAACTCCGACATGTCGGGCCAAATATGAAGGGGTATACACGGTATGCAGTGCATGCGGAGAGAAGGAAACTGCCGAACACTTGATAATGCTATGTAAAGGGCTTCACCTTATAGTTTAGAATGATGGCGCAGAGTTTTTCAAAAGCACCGGGGTTTAGAGACGGGGGAGGGCAAAATAGACTTTAGGCGGGTAGAATTAACTAGAAGGTGGTTATCTTATTGGTGGCTAAAGTCAAGGCAAGAGTGAAAACTAAACCATTCACTGCAAAGCACCGCGGTCCTATACTTCACTATTTAAAGAGAGAAAAAAAACAAGATAAATGTAGCTGTTTGTTAGGTCAGCATTATGGCTAGGTGGTGATAGCTGCCGCCCGATGTGAAGGGTACAGCCACATTCATCAGACAGCGCAGAGTTCCTTCTCTGCCACGCCATTCATTTGTTTACGAAATTGGGGCATTTATTTCTTGAGAGCGCAGGGCAGGCCCGTTTCGAGACTGTAGGAGGAGTGAATGTAGCTTAAAGTGCGTGGCGCGGTGAAAAATGTGCGGAAGCATTGATGCAAGAAAAGATAGGGGAGAAATATATAGACGCATGTGACAATAGCTGTAGAAGCAGAAAAGCGTGGCGGCGGACTGCATGCTAATTATTGTCCGAAAGCAAAGTATCGACAGCCCGAGTGAAGGAAAAAACAAAACTGTGCGTACGCATGACAGGGGTACCACGCAGGTGATTTATATAGTGCACAAAGAAGTACGAAATCCAGTAAAGAAAGGCGGTCGACACGAGGTATGGGCATTTCCCGTTTTCGCACCGAGTGCTCCGTTTGCGCGTCGCCGAAAGAAACATAGCCAGGCCGGCCAGCAAACGACACTGCTCGGCTTGACGTTTACATAATCACACGGTGTAGCGGAACACTGTGTTCTCTTCGAAAGAACAAATGCGCCTGTGCTAGGCACAAATGAGTGGTACGTTCCATTCGGAATGTGGTGGGAAACTTACCTTAAATGAATGAGCGGACGCACCGTTTATTTCCGCTTTGTTTTAGATTACTGACTATGTTCGGCGGGTCGACAGTGCATTTGTATGAAGCTTTCAAGCGCGATCATTTTGTAATTTCGCATCGTGCGTCCCTGCCACAAGTTCGGGGAAGGAATACTTTCAATATGGGAACCCTCATGATTGTGAAAGATGAAACTGCGACTACTTAAACACACTTGCACCACAGAAATGGCACGCGCAGTTTGGTATTGGGGCACGTGAGAAGGGAATACAATAGATGGGCATTGGCGCGCATCTTTTTTTCTTATTGATATGATATGTAAGGAGATGTCGGCGCACCATTATGGCGCCGGCTACTCCTTGGCCGTTGAGTTAAACTTGAACACGTATCTTGAAGCAAAACGTACAAAGCAGTGCATGGAAAGTAGAAAACTCGGGCAGAGATATGCAAAGACACACTTACACTTATACGCACATATCAGAACACAATGGTAAGTAAATGTTCGAAAGTCAATGAATGAAGTCTCTGATATAATGTCCCTCGATAATATTCGGTCCACCAGCACAAAACAGTAGAGCACACGTCTGGTCCGTATAAAGATGCATTCGCTCGTGTGTACATAATTGTCGACACGTCATTCATTTCACAACACACACATGATGAGAGTCACGTGATACTGTACATAATAAGTACATTTGTTACAAATGAAAGTTCGTTATTTCTTAATACTTATCAGCAATCCCGCTGTCTTGTAAAGAACGTGTTGATGCTTTTAAAGCGTGCGACCGTGCGACTGTAAAACTCGAGTAGGCCACGGACCCAGAAGTTTCTTCATGTTAAACGGTCTGCGGTCTAATGCCAACTGTTCGGACTTAAGACGGCGTCTCGTGATGTGGACAGTCTACGAGAAGGTGACATACGTCTTCATCTATCAATCCGCATTCGCATTCGGGACTTTCAGCTCTGCCGTGTCTGTGCAAAGAAAAAAAAAAAAACAAATGTTTTTGTGTATGCCGTGCCTAGCCTCAATCGGTCAATTAGAGTTTCCGATATTCTATCTAATGCCAGCGTAATTTTTAATTCAATAAATGGATCGATGTGGTATAAATCGCACCTCTTTGTACTTTGGTCAAACCAAGCAGTTTTGCTCATTCTGAAAGTTGTATTCTTTATAATACTACGCAATTCACTTTTTTCGAAATATTGGTTGCCACGATGTGTAGACCTACTTTGTGTGCTCTGGACGGCTCTGGAAGGCCAACTGCAAATCTTCTTTGCACAGCTGATGCCGTCCGGATAGTCGTTGATAGATTACTTAACAGGTTGTCAGCCTCCGAAGGTATTATGTAAGCGAAAGTACGCATGCGTAAAACATGCAGCGAACGAACACTCTTCCAACGCTGTAAAGAAGAAAGAATGCATAAAGGGTGGTGCATTTTACGCTCCAATCTCGTCCTATGTAAGGCGCTTTAGAGTTAGGGCTGTTTTGCCTGTAATTGCGTGACCCTTGCAGGGTTCCTCACAGTGCAACCGTGCACTTGAAACGGGCAGGTGTTGAACCACCCCGCAAGGAGATGGGGAAACTTCGCTGCGACCGGACCGCTTGACAGTCCGTGTTTACGGGAGGAGAGGCGCGCCCGAGAGGAGGTGCGCTCTCACTCTCTGCCGTCCCCGTGAATGCTGAAATGAGCGCGGTCGCGTTGCGTGGCTTCGGTGAAACTGCCGTATCGCGATATGTAGTGGAGCTGCCACAGTAAAATTTGAGACACGCGTAGCCAGCCAAAGGTGCTGTTACTTTGCCGAATTTCACGTGCCGGCGTCCACAACAACGCGAGCACGCTTTGTTTAGAAATTTCCGGCCATGAGGCCGTGCCCGGACCGCGTGTGTTAGTCCCTTGGTTTGGCGACAAGGATGGCGTCAAAGTGACGCCGTGAAACGGGTTTCGTGCGTGCAAATGAGGCATTGATGTGATTAGAGAGAAAGCGAGAACATAGAAAAGAAAAAAAAAAAGAGGGGGGGGGGCACACGCCGGGGACGAGTAGTCGCAAAGTGTTAAGTGTGCAGTTTATTTACGTGCGGCACACAGGTGAGCTGTTGCAGCTGTGAGTTTTGACAAATATTGCGTGTGTCATGTTCAGTGGACACGATGAAACGTTTTTTAGCGAACGCGTTGTATCCGCTGGGCTTGTACGTACGCGTACATGAATTGTCGCTTACTCGGTTTGATGTCTCCTTGCCGCTGGGGCAGCTGATACGACTGATACGCCATTTTGCAGCAGTGAAGGGTGCGTGAATGAATGGGCAAGAAACTTAGCAACAGTAACGAGAAAAGAATTAAAAACAAACAAACAAACGAAAGCATGTTTGCCGTGTATATTCAATCTTGTAGTGCAGAAAAATAGTCAGTGCAGCAACCTGCGCGGCCAACGCGCTCCTCGCGAAGAAAAGAGGGAGAGAGAGACGAGCTGGCCGCCGACCAACCGGCGTGCGCCGTTCGCCTTCCTCCTCAGTCTCGCGGGCCGGCGCCGACACCGCGACTCGATCGTGTCGAGCATTCGCTTTCCGGGCGCGTTTCGAAGCAGAAGCAGAAACTTCGGAAGCCGTCATGTCTGGCCGTGGCAAAGGTGGCAAAGGGCTGGGGAAGGGTGGCGCCAAGCGTCATCGAAAGGTGTTGCGTGACAACATCCAGGGCATAACCAAGCCGGCCATCCGTCGTCTGGCGCGCCGTGGCGGTGTCAAGCGCATCTCTGGCCTCATCTACGAGGAAACTCGCGGCGTTCTCAAGGTGTTCCTCGAGAACGTGATCCGCGATGCCGTCACTTACACCGAGCACGCCAAAAGGAAGACCGTGACAGCCATGGACGTCGTGTACGCCCTCAAGCGTCAGGGCCGCACCCTGTACGGATTCGGAGGCTAAGAAGCCAGCGGCGTCGCCTGCAGCCAGCCAACGAGAACACAACAGCCCTCTTCAGGGCTACCCACTTGATGCTTCGGCAGTGTGATCCCAGCGGTTCGCCATACCCGTCCGTCCCTCTTTGCAATATCATTGCGTCATCGCTCAGGTGAGCAGCACCTCGTGTAGTAGTAGCTTGATCGTGCTGGGTACTTGTCACGTTCACCGCATTTCGTTCGCGTCGTCGTCTTTCTCCTGGGTCTGCATGCACGAATCAATCGCCGCATCTGCGAGTTCTTCCTCTCCTTCCTGCAAGCCAAGCTGCTAAAACGGGCCCGTCAAGCGAACGTCGCCTAGTTACCTTATCGCGCGAAGGAAGAAGCCGAGCGCAGCGTTCTACCCTGGTCACTGCATTCTTGGAGACACGACTATGCTCAGGAAGCACGAACTCGCTTTTTTCTTTGGAATGCCCACTACACGATCGCGTCACGTTGTGTCAAAATAAATAAAAACGCACTATGTTCTACCGTGGGGCACCCAGACGAAGAAGGGATGTGTACTTACAAATGAAAAAATTGATTGTGACAGGTTGGTCGTGTTTACCGCGCCCGCTGTGCACTCAGAAGTGCCCCATTCAATAACACATTGTGTACATTGTCACGCCTAATAATTTTTGTTTGTTTTTTTTTTTTCACACCTGGCGCTGCCGAGCTGCAAAATACAAAAAAAAAAGAAAGAAAAGTGGAAGGGGATGTTTAAACAGAATTTCTGCGCAAGTCAGAAGCAAGTACACAATAAGCGCTGCCCATGCAGCGTGCTGAGGGAAGCTGCACTTGATAGAAGTGGCACTCATGTACTGTACTGGTGCTGCGAACACTGCAGTTGTGAAAGCTTTACTTGGACGGACAGCTACGCAACAAGTGTTTCCATTTCGCCGGCAGAGGTGGTCACTCTAGGGAGGCTGGCTTCGCCGCCCACGCGAGAGGGGGGGGGGGGGGGGACTAGCCCATGATGTAAACGCGAGAGGTTCGAGCGCGGGAAATTCGAAAGCAAGGCGCGCTCGCGTGAGCCTGCCGTCAGATGGCGACACCAACCCACGAGCATTGCATTTTCAAGTGCACCCTTGGTTTCCCACCCACCTCCGCACAGGACGAGGCGTGTCGAATGTGTAACCAAGGCGCACGACAGTGGTTCTGCTCAGGCAAGCCTACCTATAACAAAAATTGTTCTCCATGTGTGTACCTTCATTTTCTCGTGAAAATGTGAAAGAGGAGTGAATGGGGCTTTTTGAGGCGCGTGTTGATCTTCGTTTCTATTATGATTATTATTTTTCACCCTTTCATTGAGTCCATTTCCTGCTTTTTGTGCCACATATTTAGCACTTAGAGGTTGGGGGGGGGGGGGGGGGGATTGCTGATGTGTAAGATGGAAAAGAAGAGGAAAGTGAGCCCCGAAACTGTCTGCATCAGGATGCGACACCTCAGCGGTAGCTCACAAGGGATGGGGGGTGAGGGGGGATTAAAAGGGTGGGAATAAAAGTGTAGAGAAAGAGACATGAGGGAAGCCAGAGTGAGACGACATATCGAGGGAATAGGAGTAAAAATGAAACAAAACATTCGAACGCAAACACCCCGTACATCCAACCGCCATTGAGCGCACCTAGTAGTTTGGCAAGTATGTATGAGTGATTCTTAAGAGGGAAAGGAAGATAAAATTGAGTCCCGTTACTGTCTGCGATTGAGCAAGTAGGCGCGCTCAGTGGCAGTTGGATGTACGGGGTGTTTGTGTTAGAATGTTTTGTTGCGTTTTACTCCTTGTCGTTGCGCGGACGTGTATGCATATACCAACACTGCCGGTGGTCTCTCGTCGTCTTCGCCCATCTACGTAATGGTCGCAAATAAGCGACAACGCAAGGAGCAAGTTTTTTTGGCGTGGCAGTGCGCATTTGCCCTCGGTGATGCGAGGCGCTCTAGTGCGATGCGCGCTGTTGGCGTGAATGGTGGCGTCTCGCACTCCGTCGCGCCGCTTCGGGAAGCGACGAGCTACAGCGTCGATTGATGTGTTGCCTGGAAGGCGAAAGAAATGCGCAGCAGGCTGTATTGTACAGCGGTAGTGGTTTCGTTTCGGTGTACCTCTTTGCAGCCGCGAACTGCACGGTTGCCCGAAAATGAGCGCCAGCCAGCATCCTGGCGTACGCTTCCGCGCTCGCACGCGGACGGGTTCTCACGCTTCGGCCAATGGGAGGGAGAGAGATGGGTCGTGCGGCGAAGCCGCTTTTGCCGATCTCCGGCAGGAGCGCAGTTTCGCTCCGTCAGTCGAGGTGATCGGACGCACGCAGCATGGCCCGAACTAAACAAACCGCGCGCAAGAGTACTGGAGGCAAGGCTCCGCGTAAGCAGCTTGCTACCAAGGCTGCTCGCAAGAGTGCCCCTGCCACAGGCGGGGTGAAGAAACCTCACCGTTACAGGCCTGGAACCGTGGCCCTGCGTGAAATTCGCCGATACCAGAAGTCGACCGAACTGCTGATCCGCAAGCTTCCCTTTCAGCGCCTGGTGCGGGAAATCGCTCAGGACTTCAAGACGGACCTCCGTTTCCAGAGTTCTGCCGTGATGGCCCTACAGGAAGCTAGCGAGGCCTACCTCGTTGGTCTTTTCGAAGACACCAACCTGTGCGCCATCCACGCTAAGCGCGTCACCATCATGCCAAAGGACATCCAGCTGGCTCGGCGCATTCGCGGTGAGCGCGCCTAAGTTGGGCTGCTCCCTGCGCTTCGGTCGACAGGCAAGCAACAACAAACGGTCCTTCTCAGGACCACCAACGTGTCTGCTTTGGCTACGAGACCACTCCAGGCCACGTACTCCGGCCGCACCCTCTTTTGCTGTCATGTTTTGTACGTACGTGGCTGCCGTTGTCTAGCGCGCGGAAGAACGGAACGTCGGCGCGTCGTTATTACGAAGAAATGGCTCAGCTTTGACAAATTCAAGGTAAAAGTGTGTATCATTATGAGTAGACAGAGAAAAGGTAGGCTAGCTTCAGTCGGTGTGTGTGCAGCAGCCGTGCTGCGACCCTGTGGTGTGTCAATTTCATTTATGTGTTTACCTTTTTGCCCGCCGCTTGTAAGGTGTTTTTGAGGGCTTCTGTTTGCGTAACGCCATGGTGACTTGGGCTGCTGGACCCCGGCGCAACTTTTGGGTGCACTCGTAGGAGGTGATGAAGTTTTACCGAGAGACGAAATAAACAATTGTATCGGGCCAGTTGGTAAGGATCCATCTCGCTAGGAAGCGCAGCCACTATTACACAGACCTCACAACACAAGCGCTTAACTTCAACTGAACTTTCATTGCAAACGTCAGAGTTTATAAAGGGGGTGAACAGAGAAAAAGAATAGTAAAAGGTAGACAACAAAAAGCACACGTGCCAGTCCCGCACATTACTGTCTGTTATTCTCTATCACCCCATCCAAAAAACAGTTCTTTCCGCGTGAGCGCGATAGAGAGTGCACTAACACACTCGAAATCATCGCGTGTCATTTCCTTTCATTTCTTTTGAAGCTGAACAAGTTTTTGTGCCATATTCTGGACAATTTTTTTTTTTTTTTTTTGCAATAAACGTTTAGTTGAAGTTAAGCGCTTGTGTTGTGTGTTCTGTGTAATAGTGGCTGCGCTGCCTAGCAAGATAGACGAAATAAATTGTGTTAGAAGCACCAAATGGAATGCGCTAACGGCGGGTTCTCTCTCTCTCTCTCTCTTTTTTTTTTTTACCTTACGTTTGTTTTTCTATTCAAAGGTATTAAATTTACTCTGTCCCTGTGCT
>NW_027464910.1:0-7500 GCF_043290135.1 Rhipicephalus microplus
AGAACAAGTTAAAAAGGAGTAACTTTCTTCCAGACGGCAAACAACGGCTTCGAAGGCACAAACCCTTCTCTTGGAACACAGCGTGGAGATTAGGAGAAGATGTTGAAACCCAAGGGGATGAGAACGGAAACCCAGAAACAAGGACTGGAGGGAAGAGGACCTCTACAAACGGCAAACCCAGCAGTGGGGCCTACGTCAAAGGTCCTAAAAAACACAGGAAGCAATGACGACTCTGCAATTACAGACCCCACGCAAGGGGCGAAGACAGACAAGATACAGAAGAAGAAGACCAAGAGGGTGGAACAAAAACAAGTGACCAACAAAGAAGAGAAGGCAAAGAAAGAAGAACCACAAGGAGCGATGCCCGCCAAAGCTTCTCTTGAAACAGATTGGTGGAGCCCAACCGAGAATGACCAGGTAGAGGGAGGCAGCCGAGGAACCGAAACCGAAGAAGCTGAAGGAGGAGAGGTCCACCCTCAAACACAAACGGCTGCTAACGAAGGAGCGCTAGACAACTGGGACGAAGACAGAAATTTACAATCGTCACTCCCAACCAGCCGCGGAGAAAAGGGTACAGTTTTGTCTAGACTTTCCAAAGCAGACAAGAACACTATGAGGGCTCTCATTAAAATCTCTACATTGACGGGCGGCGACGAGGCGGTAGCCCAGCAGATTGAAGCGATAATCTCCGAACAAGCTAAATTGAAAAACCTGTTAATGGAACAGGCCCAACAGATTGCGTTCCAAAAAGGCAGGATCGAAGAATTGGAGAAAAGAAGACAAGAAGAACCACTCGAACAAAGGGAAGAGCCAACACAGAGCAACACTCCCGCAACCGAGAGCCGATCAACCTATGCTCTGGTGGTATCTTCCGGAACAATGGAGAAAAAAGAGGTCGCATCGCTTCTGAGGCAGCGGGTGGATCCCCTCGACCTGGGAATCCAAGAAGCAACAATTCGGCCAGGGAGAGAGGGAATTGTCGTGATGACGAAGTCAAAAGAAGACTCAGCTAAGATTCTCCAGTTCATTCAGAAGGACAGAGAACTGAGAAATGTTGAAGCCAAGCTCCCAAAGGAGAACAGGATCCATAAGAAAATAATTGGACTCGAGGAGGAAATTGACGAGGTCAATCTCCCAGCCCGAATCGTCAGGCAAAACCGTTTGGTGTGCTCGCCAGAAGACATAACAATAAAGAAGACATGGCCGGGCAAGAGAGGCAAGACAGTGATTCTTGCCCTAAATCGAAGTGCAAACAAAGCAATCGGAAGCCGAACTGCACTGAACATCGGCTGGTCACGATGCCCGATCTTTGACGACATCTTTTGGCCCAGATGCACAAGATGCGCCATGCACGGCCACATTGCTCCCGATTGCGATGGCCCCCAGCGCTGCATTAACTGTGGCCAACGAGGTCACTACCAAAGAGAATGTGAAGCAGAATCGCACTGCAACATCTGCGAGACTGAGGGTCGCACGGAGACAGATCATTCTATGATGTCCAGGGAATGCCCGGTATACATAACAAAGGTACAGGCCGAGAAAGGCAAAATTCTAGCTAGACTAAACTAAGAGTACCCAACACACAGGCACAATGGCGAATAGCACTGAAATACAAATAATACAGGTAAATTTAGGCAGGGCATTTAAGGCAAATCAGTCACTAAACAATTTTCAACAAGAAGAAGAATTCGACATATCCGTACTCCAAGAACCATATTCGCTCAACAACAAAATCATAGGGTTTCCGCTAAAGCATAAAGTTATAGCCAACAACAAAGACCCGAAGACAGCCATCATAATACACAAAGAAAATATAACCGCTTTCCCAATTATTATAGAACAAAAACTAATAGCAGTCAAGATAAATAAAGGTGAAAGAGAATTGGTAATTATCAACTGCTACTGTCCTCCGAATGAAAACGTCGAGCTGGCAATGTCAGCAATAGGAAACATTTTACAGAAATTTATAGACATTAACACGATAATAATGGGTGACTTCAACTCAAAACATCAAATTTGGGGAAGCACGGAGACGGATGAGAAAGGTGAAAAAGTATTAGAATTCACAGTATTACACAACCTGACATTATTAAATGCCAAAGAATCACCTCCGACATTTAAAACAAGTAGGGCGAGGGGTTGGATTGACCTCACCATATGTGACGCAAACCTAAACCAGGATATTAAAAGCTGGGAAGTACTTAAAACCTATAATCACAGCGATCACAGATACATTAAAGTTGTTATTAAAAATGAAGAACTTCCAGAGGAATATGGCCTAACGTTAAAAGGGCAAACAAAAGTCATGGAAAAGTTGCAAATTGATCCCTGGTTTGAGGAAGTCCAGGGGAAAATAAACACGAAGGAAAGTATTGAAGAAATAGTGAATACGCTACACGAGAAAATCGAGAAACTTAAGAAGGAATTCAGTAAAAAGAAAAAACCTTCTAAACAAAAACCGAATACTTGGTGGTCAAGAGACCTAGAAATTGAAAGGAAGAGAGTCAGAGCACTACGAAGGAGGTATCAAAAGGCGAAAGGGGATATCAGAGAACAATACAAAAAGGAATACTATAAAGAACATGACACGTATAACAACATGATAGAACAGGCTAAAAACAACAGTTGGAAAACTCTATGTACTAAGGCTACGAAAAATCCATTCATCCTACCGTATAAAATTGCACGAAATAAGATGAAAACCAAGGTTATGTTTAGAAGCATCACAAAAGAAAATGGAGAAGTCACAAAGACTCTTCAGGAAACAATAGAACACATTCTAGGAAATTTATACCCTAACTGCATGGAAAATGACGAGCCAGGACACAGTCAAATACAATCAAGCAACGACACAATAAACAATAACAAACAGGGAGGAAATTGGACATCGGGAGCAGAAATGAGAGAAAGAAATTTACCCAGTGATGACCTCCCATTTACAGAGATTGAAGTAACGCAGATAGTAAAAAATCTGAGGAAAGATGTAACCCCCGGACCAGACAACCTAAAAACTAACCTCATACAAGTGATGTATGAAAGGCATAAGACTTTCTTTGTCAATCTTTTTAATGCATGCTTAAAGCACGGACATTTTCCTCAAAGATGGAAAGAATCTAAAATTATATTGATTCCAAAAGGGAACGGAGAGGACAAATCCGAGGAAAACAAATATCGCCCAATAGCTATTAACTCGATTTTGGGAAAAATATTAGAAAAGCTCATAAAAGATAGAATCTATTATTTCTTGTTTAAAAATCACCATTTTAACAAAAAACAATTTGGATTTACCCATGGGACATCAACAACCACGGCATTGGAAGAAATAATCAAACGAATAAACCAAGCGAAAATTGATAAGCTAAACAGCATGCTAATAGCACTAGATATTAAAAACGCATTCAATTCTATAAAACCCGAAGTAGTTATTCAGAAATTAGAAGAATATAAGTGTCCCAACAACCTAATAAAACTGGCGGACAATATTCTACGGAACAGGAAAATAATCTATGAAACAGATGGAGTAAAAATTAAGAAAACACTAACTTCAGGTTCCCCACAGGGGTCACCTTTAAGCCCACTCTGTTGGAATATAACAATAGGCGACCTATTAGAAACTCAGCTTCAAGAAGGAGTACACATCCAAGCCTTTGCGGACGACGTGGTGTTACACATAAAGTTCCGCTCAAGAAAAGAGGTGGAGGAAAAAGCTACGAAGGCACTAACACTAATAAATCAGTGGGCACATCAAAAAGGAATAACCCTGAATAAGGAAAAATCGGAATATATGATAATCGGAAAGCAGTACATTAGCCATCAACCCCAAATAAAAATCGGACAGGATAAAATCAAAATGGTTAACGAAATGAAAATTCTAGGGGTGGTCTTGGACACAAAACTAACATTCCTCCCACATCTAAAATACTTAAAAAGAAAAGTAGACGAAGTCACGTATAATTTAAGTCGTACAATAAAAGACGACAAACATACAAATAGAAACACACTACAGTTAATATATAAAAGGGGTATAGAACGAATGGTTACATACGCCTCCCCAGCATGGTATAGCCGAAAAACCATTTTTATTAAAAAACTGAAATCAATCCAAAGATTACCTTTATTATTAATAACTAAATCATTCAAAACAACATCAAATCTTTCACTCAACATATTAGCAAACATTCCACCTCTCCATTTGACAATCGAAAAAGAAAACGAATTACACTACATACTTAAGAAAGGAAAGAACTTCACATGGCAACAGAAAGTATACACCGAAAACGAAATAATGAAGAAACACGACCAATGGCAAGATCATCCAGCAAATAAAGTTAGCATACCCTTTGGAACAACAGAGGAAGAAGCAGACTTCAAAATATACACAGACGGATCAAAGAAAGAAAAAGAAACAGGAGCGGCATTTATAATACTAAACAAAGATAACCAAATCCAAACAGTGAAAAAATATAAACTTCCAGAACACAGCAGTAATTACGAGGCTGAGATCATTGCAATCCAGAAAGCAATAGAACATATCTGGCCTCTACAAGCTTTCGTTAAATACCAGCTTTTTACAGACAGCCAATCTGCACTTCTGGCAATAAAAAATCCAGATAACCTAAATCCAATTATTTGTAACATCAGGAAAACCTTAAGCCAAACACAAAGTAAAGATATTAAACTGACCTACGTAAAAGCACACAGTGGGAATATAGGGAACACATTAGCCGACGAATGCGCAAAAGAAGCGAGCAAAGACGGAGAGGAAATATTTGTTCCCATAACGAAAACAGTTATAGCAAAAGAATTAAAGAAAAAGTTAAACGACGAGTGGAATGAATTATGGAAGAAAGAAGGCAAGCATAGCTACACATTTACATGGATAAGAAATACAAATTTCATTCCGCCACATTTTCCAACTAATTACTACACATCACAGGCAATAACAGGACATGGAAGATTTCCATTCTACTTTACACGATTCGGAATACTGCAACAAGCGACATGTTATTGTTCAAACATAATAGAAAGTTTTGACCACTACTTACAGCAATGTCCCATTGTAACAAACGAAAGAAAGGAACTAAAAAGAATTTTAGGACAAAACCTGCAAAATAGAAAGCCAGAAATAATCAAACAAAAAGAAACAATGAAAATACTTGAAACAATGGTGGAAAAGATTAACGAGGCCATCCTACAGTGCTGAAAATTGAAGACAGACGAAAGAACTTGTAAAACTACAAAAGACAACAACTAGTGCTTGTCATGGGAAATGGCTCAAAAGACCGATATTGGAGAGGATACCTCGGCTTTCATTTCCCATGGGCACTGAAAACTACACATATACAGACACAACACAGAAGCGAGAACTAACAGCTTGAACACAGTATTGGAAAATCAAGAGGTTCAAAACAATAACAATCACAAAACTCCAAGATAACATTCCCTTTAAATAAATCAACCATTTATTAAGACAATACAATCTAAAGAAACGGCAACTAAGACACGGTTTATCTCATGCCACCAAAGAAATAATGAAAAAAAAAAAAAAAAAAAAGAAGAAAAGAAAAAAAAAAAAGAAAAAAAAAAAAAGAAAGAAAAAAAAAAAAAAAAAGAAGAAAAAAGAAAAAAAAAAAAAGAAGAAGACTTCAAGAATCAACGCACCAGCGGACTCGGAGGCCTCGAGGCCTAGAAGATCACTGGACAAGGACGAAGAAACAACCTCCTCAAGACAAGGAGAAGTGTGAAGACAACAGACATCATTACAGTTAAATTAAATTTAAATTAAATCCTTGACTCTAAGCCAACTAAATTATCATAGCTTATCAATTTTTCTTGAAAATAATAAATAAATGCCCGTTGACTAGCTGGCCCGTTCCTCTGACTCGTGGTTTCCTGGTGGTAGTCTTCTCATCTCTCTCACTCACCTTCACTCACTTTCTCACTTCCTAACTCTATATCTATCAAAATATCAAACATTCCTTCCCTCCCTTCCCTTCCCTTCTCTTCTCTCTACCCTACCACACTTTCATTCTTTCCTCCTTTCCCACCCATCTAACTCTTCCACTCTTCCCCTTATCCTCATCCTATCTCTACCCCATCCCCTTCCATACCTGCGATACATTAGTGGTGCAGGTGGGCCCCCCCCAAGGCCCTTCTCACATTCTGTCCCTATCTACTTTTTCACCTTTCTAGAATTCACAGTATTACACAACCTGACATTATTAAATGCCAAAGAATCACCTCCGACATTTAAAACAAGTAGGGCGAGGGGTTGGATTGACCTCACCATATGTGACGCAAACCTAAACCAGGATATTAAAAGCTGGGAAGTACTTAAAACCTATAATCACAGCGATCACAGATACATTAAAGTTGTTATTAAAAATGAAGAACTTCCAGAGGAATATGGCCTAACGTTAAAAGGGCAAACAAAAGTCATGGAAAAGTTGCAAATTGATCCCTGGTTTGAGGAAGTCCAGGGGAAAATAAACACGAAGGAAAGTATTGAAGAAATAGTGAATACGCTACACGAGAAAATCGAGAAACTTAAGAAGGAATTCAGTAAAAAGAAAAAACCTTCTAAACAAAAACCGAATACTTGGTGGTCAAGAGACCTAGAAATTGAAAGGAAGAGAGTCAGAGCACTACGAAGGAGGTATCAAAAGGCGAAAGGGGATATCAGAGAACAATACAAAAAGGAATACTATAAAGAACATGACACGTATAACAACATGATAGAACAGGCTAAAAACAACAGTTGGAAAACTCTATGTACTAAGGCTACGAAAAATCCATTCATCCTACCGTATAAAATTGCACGAAATAAGATGAAAACCAAGGTTATGTTTAGAAGCATCACAAAAGAAAATGGAGAAGTCACAAAGACTCTTCAGGAAACAATAGAACACATTCTAGGAAATTTATACCCTAACTGCATGGAAAATGACGAGCCAGGACACAGTCAAATACAATCAAGCAACGACACAATAAACAATAACAAACAGGGAGGAAATTGGACATCGGGAGCAGAAATGAGAGAAAGAAATTTACCCAGTGATGACCTCCCATTTACAGAGATTGAAGTAACGCAGATAGTAAAAAATCTGAGGAAAGATGTAACCCCCGGACCAGACAACCTAAAAACTAACCTCATACAAGTGATGTATGAAAGGCATAAGACTTTCTTTGTCAATCTTTTTAATGCATGCTTAAAGCACGGACATTTTCCTCAAAGATGGAAAGAATCTAAAATTATATTGATTCCAAAAGGGAACGGAGAGGACAAATCCGAGGAAAACAAATATCGCCCAATAGCTATTAACTCGATTTTGGGAAAAATATTAGAAAAGCTCATAAAAGATAGAATCTATTATTTCTTGTTTAAAAATCACCATTTTAACAAAAAACAATTTGGATTTACCCATGGGACATCAACAACCACGGCCTTGGAAGAAATAATCAAACGAATAAACCAAGCGAAAATTGATAAGCTAAACAGCA
>NW_027464910.1:12500-25000 GCF_043290135.1 Rhipicephalus microplus
AGCTGGTCCCAAAACCGCGCCAAGTACGAAAGGAACAGCGCGGTCGAGACTCGGAAGAAAAAGCTTTCAAAGTGTCGTAGCACGATGCACACTGCTGTTCGTGTGGAACAAACGTGACTACCGTGCTGTACGGTGGAGTTCTGTGCGCAAAAGCGGCGGGTGTGTTTCTAAGCACCACAGCGTTGTGTCAAAAAAGAGGTGCCTGAGAGAAACGCATGCGACTGCCGTGCTTTGCGGCATAGCACCGTGCGCAAAAACGGTGCGCATGCAAGAGGTGTCAGAGCTAGCGAACTTTTGCCACGAGCAACAGGTCACTAAAAGCCTATAGATGACGGTGTTGGAGGAAAAGAAAAATATCGAGAAAGCACTGCGGTGTGCCGTGCGTAGGGACGGGCGCGCGTGCCACATGCCGCCGAAATATGGGTGTCGGAGAAAACAGAGTGCCGCGCGTAACGAGGGGCGCGCGTGTTACAGAGAGATATGCCCAAACGCATGAAAGTGTACGCAGGTGTCCTAAGGCAGTTTTTTTTTTTTTCCTCATTTTGATGTCGCCCCGGCTGACGTGGTTTTCGTTTTTCCGTGCCGCCCCGGCTGACGCGGTTTTCGTTTTTCCGTGCCGCCCCGGCTGACGCAGTTTTTGCGCCGCCCCGGCTGACGCGGTTTTCGCGCCGCCCCGGCTGACGCGGTTCCGACTTTGCACTTTTTGGCTCACCCCGGCTGGCGGCCCACTCACTCGATCGCCAGGTCTGTTTGCCCCGGTGGTTCCACCGCCAGGCTTAAGCGCGAACTTTTTTTGTTTGTTTTCTTTTGATTAAGCGCAAGCTTTTTTCTTTGTTTTCTTTTGATTAAGCGCGGGCTTTTTTCTTTGTTTTTTTTGCATTCGCCCCGGCAGACGCGGTTTTTGCGCCGCCCCGGCTGACGCGGTTTTTGCCGCCCCGGCTGACGCAGTTCGGACTTAGCACTTTTCGGCTGTGCCTGGCTGGCGGCCCACTCACTCGATCGCCATGTCTGTTTGCCACAGTTTTCCCGGTGGTGCCGCACCCGGGCTCGCCCCGGCTGACGCGGTTTCGTGCCGCCCCGGCAGACGCGGTTTTCGCGCCGCCCCGGCTGACGCGGTTTCGTGCCGCCCCGGCAGACGCGGTTTTTTGCCGCCCCGGCTGACGCAGTTCGGACTTGGCACTTTTTGGCTGAGCCTTGCTGGCGGCCCACTCACTCGATCGCCATGTCTGTTTGCCACAGTTTTCCCGGTGGTGCCGCACCCGGGCTCGCCCCGGCAGACGCGTTTTTTTTTTCTTTCGCCCCGGCTGACGCAGTTTTCGCGCCGCCCCGGCAGACGCGGTTTTCGCGCCGCCCCGGCAGACGCGGTTTTTTGCGCCGCCCCGGCTGACGCAGTTCGGACTTGGCACTTTTTGGCTGAGCCTGGCTGGCGGCCCACTCACTCGATCGCCATGTCTGTTTGCCACAGTTTTCCCGGTGGTGCCGCACCCGGGCTCGCCCCGGCTGACGCAGTTTTCGCGCCGCCCCGGCTGACGCGGTTTCGTGCCGCCCCGGCAGACGCGGTTTTTTGCGCCGCCCCGGCTGACGCGGTTTTTTGCCGCCCCGGCTGACGCAGTTCGGACTTGGCACTTTTCGGCTGTGCCTGGCTGGCGGCCCACTCACTCGATCGCCATGTCTGTTTGCCACAGTTTTCCCGGTGGTGCCGCACCCGGGCTCGCCCCGGCAGACGCGTTTTTTTTTTTTTCTTTCGCCCCGGCTGACGCAGTTTTCGCGCCGCCCCGGCTGACGCGGTTTCGTGCCGCCCCGGCAGACGCGGTTTTTTGCGCCGCCCCGGCTGACGCGGTTTTTGCCGCCCCGGCTGACGCAGTTCGGACTTAGCACTTTTTGGCTGAGCCTGGCTGGTGGCCCACTCACTCGATCGCCATGTCTGTTAGCCACAGTTTTCCCGGTGGTGCCGCACCCGGGCTCGCCCCGGCTGACGCAGTTTTCGCGCCGCCCCGGCTGACGCGGTTTCGTGCCGCCCCGGCAGACGCGGTTTTCGCGCCGCCCCGGCTGACGCGGTTTTTGCCGCCCCGGCTGACGCAGTTCGGACTTAGCACTTTTCGGCTGTGCCTGGCTGGCGGCCCACTCACTCGATCGCCATGTCTGTTTGCCACAGTTTTCCCGGTGGTGCCGCACCCGGGCTCGCCCCGGCTGACGCAGTTTTCGCGCCGCCCCGGCTGACGCGGTTTCGTGCCGCCCCGGCAGACGCGGTTTTCGCGCCGCCCCGGCTGACGCGGTTTCGTGCCGCCCCGGCAGACGCGGTTTTTTGCCGCCCCAGCTGACGCAGTTCGGACTTAGCACTTTTTGGCTGAGCCTTGCTGGTGGCCCACTCACTCGATCGCCATGTCTGTTTGCCACAGTTTTCCCGGTGGTGCCGCACCCGGGCTCGCCCCGGCAGACGCGTTTTTTTTTTTCTTTCGCCCCGGCTGACGCAGTTTTCGCGCCGCCCCGGCAGACGCGGTTTCGTGCCGCCCCGGCAGACGCGGTTTTTTGCGCCGCCCCGGCTGACGCGGTTTTTTGCCGCCCCGGCTGACACGGTTCGGACTTTGCACTTTTCGGCTGTGCCTGGCTGGCGGCCCACTCACTCGATCGCCATGTCTGTTTGCCACAGTTTTCCCGGTGGTGCCGCACCCGGGCTCGCCCCGGCAGACGCGTTTTTTTTTTTTTTTCTTTCGCCCCGGCTGACGCAGTTTTCGCGCCGCCCCGGCTGACGCGGTTTCGTGCCGCCCCGGCAGACGCGGTTTTTTGCGCCGCCCCGGCTGACGTGGTTTTTGCCGCCCCGGCTGACGCAGTTCGGACTTTGCACTTTTTGGCTGAGCCTGGCTGGCGGCCCACTCACTCGATCGCCATGTCTGTTTGCCACAGTTTTCCCGGTGGTGCCGCACCCGGGCTCGCCCCGGCAGACGCGTTTTTTTTTTTCCTTCGCCCCGGCAGACGTGGTTCCCCCCCCCCCTCCGTCTTTCTTTTTGTTTTTTTTTTCGCCGCGGCTGAAGTGGATTTTTCGGTGCCTCGACGCCCCGGTAGTCGCGGTTTTTCCGTTTCCGCACGGCCCCGGCTGACGCTGCTCGGTCACAGTCGCCTTTTGTGGTGATTGCAGACTTCTTGAGCGCGGGTGTTTTTTTTTTTGTTGTTGTTGTTGTTTTATTACGCATTCGCTCCAGCAGACGCTGTTTAGACTTTTTGTTTCCTCTTTTATCCTGCGACGAGGTGACGAGGTTTATTCGGTGCCCCGCCGCCCCGGCTGAAGTGATTTTTCCTGTCCCGTGCCGCCCCGGCTGACGCGGTTGGGACTTCGCGTTTGTTCGGCCGCCACGGGTTTTGGCGCACTCGCTCGGTTGCTTGTTGTTGCCACTTGTTGCGAACCCAGGTTTCTTGAGCGAGCGCGGGCGTTTTTTCTTCCTTTCTTTCTTTGTTCTATGTGTTAGCGAATCGGCCTTTAATATCACACGAGGACTCACAACCAACAATTTTCAGTTTGAAGTGTAAAAAATCTGCAGGTGTTGACGTAACTGACTTGCCCCGTACCCTTGAGTACATCCATGAAGTTCTCGTAGTACTACTAAATCGCATTATTCCAAGTGGAGAAATTCCCATAAACTTGCAAACCTCTACACGAAAATCGGTGCGCGTGATAAAGTTGAAAATTATCGTCCGATATCAAATGTGCCTTCTATAACACAAATTCTAGGAAAAAAAAAAAAAAAACACTTGTTCGCCGTTTTCTGCGCCGTGACTGGCAGCACTCCGGCGAAGCGAAACGGGGTCGATTCGAGCACGATATCGGCGTCTTTCGACGTGCTCGCCGGCGACCGTCGCACGAGTACGTCGCACGAGCGCGTCTGCCGGGGCGCCGTTTGCGAAGCCGACGCAAAAGTGGGAACCGCCGCTCGGATGATCGCCGCTTTCGGCAGAGTGAGTGTTGGCACTCCGGGGAAGCGAAACAGCGTGAATGCGCCCACGAAATCGGCGTATTTTGAAGTGCCCGCCGGCGACCGTCGCACGAGTACGGTAAACCGCGTCAGCCGGGGCGTAGTTCGGGACGCCGACGAAAAAGTGGGAAGCGCAACTCGGATCTTCGCCGTTTTTGCAGGAGTGAGTGGCGGCCCTCCTGCGAGACCAAGAAGCATCGATTCGTGCACGAATTCGGCGCCTTTCGACGTGATCGCCGGCGACCGTCGCTCGAGTAGGGCAAACCGCGTCTGCCGGGGCGGGCTTCGGGACGCCGATGCGAAAGTGGGAAACGCTGCTCGGATGTTCGCCGTTTTTGGCCGAGTGAGTGCTGGCACACGGGCGAAGCCAAACGGGGCCGATTACGGCACGATATCGGCGTCTTTCGACGTGCCCGCCGGCGACCGTCGCACGAGTACGGTAAACCGCGTCAGCCCGGGCGGAGTTCGGGACGCCGATGCGAAAGTGGAGAACGCCGCTCGGATCTTCGCCGTTTTTGGAGGAGTGAGTGGCGGCACTCCGGAGAAGCCAAGGAGCGCCAATTAGCGCACGATATCGGCGTCTTTCGACGCGCTCGCCGGCGACCGTCGCACGAGTAGGGCAAACCGCGTCTGCCGGGGCGGGGTTTACGACGCCGACGCAAAAGTGGGAACCGCCGCTCGGATGTTGGCCGTTTTTGGCAGAGTGAGTGCTGGCACTCCGGCGACGCGAAAGAGCGCGAATGCGCCCACGAAAGTGGCGTATTTGGACGTGCGTGACGGCGACCGCTGCAGGAGTACGAAAAACCACGTCAGCCGGGGCGAGCGACACACGGCGGTCTGGGTGCTTATCGCTGCTATTATAGGGGCACCCCGGCAGACGCAGAAAAAAAAAAAATTTTCGACCTTCTTTTTTGCTGGTCGAGCTCGGGTAACCCAGGTCGCAATGGGAGCCGCGCACGAAAGCGGCGTCGCGAGACGCGTTCGCGGTCGCTAGTCGCACGAGCTCGGCAACCGCGTCAGCCGGCGCGGAGTTCGGGATGCCGACGGCTAAGTGGGTACCGCTGCTCGGATGTTCGCCGTTTTTGGCCGAGTGAGTGCTGGCACTCCGGTGAAGCCAAGGAGCGCCAATTCGTGCACGATATCGGCGTCTTTCGACGTGCCCGCCGGCCACCGCCGCACGAGTACGGCAAACCGCGTCTGCCGGGGCGGGGTTCGCGACGCGTACGCAATAGTGGGAACCGTCGCTCGGATGTTCGTCGTCTTTGGCCGAGCGAGTGCTGGCACTCCGGCGAAGCGAAACGGGGCCGATTCGGGCACGATATCGGCGTATTTCGACGTGCTCGCCGGCGACCGTCGCACGAGTACGGCAAAGCGCGTCTGCCGGGGCGAGGTTTGCGACGCCGACGAAAAAGTGGGAAGCGCCGCTCGGATCTTCGCCGTTTTTGCAGGAGTGAGTGGCGGCCCTCCTGCGAGACCAAGAAGCATCGACTCGCGCACGATATCGGTGTCTTTCGACGTGCCCGCCGGCCACCGCCGCACGAGTACGGCAAACCGCGTATGCCGGGGCGGGGTTGGCGACGCCGACGCAAAAGTGGGAACCGCCACTAGGATGTTCGCCGTTTTTGGCAGAGTGAGTGCTGGCACTCCGGCGAAGCGAAAGAGCGCGAATGCGCCCACGAAAGTGGCGTGTTTGGACGTGCTTGACGACGACCACCGCAGGAAAACGAAAAACCACGTCAGCCGGGGCGAGCGACCCATGGCGGTCTGGGTGCTTATCGCTGCTATTATAGGGGCACCCCGGCAGACGCAAAAAAAAAAAAAAAATTTTTTTCGACATTCTTTTTTGCTCGTCGACCTCGGGTGACCCAGGTCGCAGTGGGAGCCGCGCACGAAAGCGGCGTCGCGAGACGGCTTCGCGGTCGCTAGTCGCACGAGCTCGGCAACCGCGTCTGCCGGGGCGGAGTTCGGGACGCCGACGGCTAAGTGGGAACCGCCGCTCGGATGTTCGCCGTTTGTGGCCGAGTGAGTGCTGGCACTCCGGCGAAGCCAAACGGGGCCGATTCCGGCACGATATCGGCGTCTTTCTACGTGCTCGCCGGCGACCGTCGCACGAGTACGGCAAAGTGCGTCTGCCGGGGCGGGGTTTGCGACGCGTACGCAATAGTGAGAACCGTCGCTCGGATGTTCGTCGTCTTTCGCCGAGCCAGTGCTGGCAATCCGGCGAAGCCGAACGGAGCCGATTCGGGCACGATATCGGCGTCTTTCCACGTGCTCGCCGGCGACCGTCGCACGAGTACGGTAAACCGCGTCAGCCGGGGCGGAGTTCGGGACGCCGATGCGAAAGTGGGAAGCGCCGCTCGGATCTTCGCCGTTTTTGGAGGAGTCAGTGGCGGCACTCCGGTGAAGCCAAGGTGCGCCAATTCGCGCACGATATCGGCGTCTTTCGACGTGCCCGCCGGCCACCGTCGCACGAGTACGGCAAACCTCGTCTGCCGGGGCGGGGTTTGCGACGCCGACGCAAAAGTGGGAACCGCCGCTCGGATGTTCGCCGTTTTTGGCAGAGTGAGTGCTGGCACTCCGGCGAAGCGAAAGAGCGCGAATGCGCCCACGAAAGTGGCGTGTTTGGACGTGCTTGACGACGACCACCGCAGGAAAACGAAAAACCACGTCAGCCGGGGCGAGCGACCCATGGCGGTCTGGGTGCTTATCGCTGCTATTATAGGGGCACCCCGGCAGACGCAAAAAAAAAAAAAAATTTTTTTCGACATTCTTTTTTGCTCGTCGACCTCGGGTGACCCAGGTCGCAGTGGGAGCCGCGCACGAAAGCGGCGTCGCGAGACGGCTTCGCGGTCGCTAGTCGCACGAGCTCGGCAACCGCGTCTGCCGGGGCGGAGTTCGGGACGCCGACGGCTAAGTGGGAACCGCCGCTCGGATGTTCGCCGTTTGTGGCCGAGTGAGTGCTGGCACTCCGGCGAAGCCAAACGGGGCCGATTCCGGCACGATATCGGCGTCTTTCTACGTGCTCGCCGGCGACCGTCGCACGAGTACGGCAAAGTGCGTCTGCCGGGGCGGGGTTTGCGACGCGTACGCAATAGTGAGAACCGTCGCTCGGATGTTCGTCGTCTTTCGCCGAGCCAGTGCTGGCACTCCGGCGAAGCCGAACGGAGCCGATTCGGGCACGATATCGGCGTCTTTCCACGTGCTCGCCGGCGACCGTCGCACGAGTACGGTAAACCGCGTCAGCCGGGGCGGAGTTCGGGACGCCGATGCGAAAGTGGGAAGCGCCGCTCGGATCTTCGCCGTTTTTGGAGGAGTCAGTGGCGGCACTCCGGTGAAGCCAAGGTGCGCCAATTCGCGCACGATATCGGCGTCTTTCGACGTGCCCGCCGGCCACCGTCGCACGAGTACGGCAAACCTCGTCTGCCGGGGCGGGGTTTGCGACGCCGACGCAAAAGTGGGAACCGCCGCTCGGATGTTCGCCGTTTTTGGCAGAGTGAGTGCTGGCACTCCGGCGAAGCGAAAGAGCGTGAATGCGCCCACGAAAGTAGCGTATTTGGACGTGCTTGACGGCGACCGCCGCAGGAGTACGAAAAACCACGTCAGCCGGGGCGAGCGACCCACGGCGGTCTGGGTGCTTATCGCTGCTATTATAGGGGCACCCCGGCAGACGCAGAAAGAAAAAAAAAATGGGGACATGGCGTGCGTCACCGTGCGGCTTCGCAGCGTTGCCGAAGTCGCCGAGCCCTTCGACTGAGCCGAACGGCGGACAGGGAACGTTGGTCGGCCGTTCTAACCTGTCGGTGCCACGCCGAGACGTCGTTAAGGAAAACCGCGTCGTGGGCCTCTACGACGCCGTCGAGTCGTTGTACGTTTGGTGTCCAGCGTGTCGGCGGCGAGTAGCGGACACGTCGTTCACGACTTCGGTCTTTCGCAGTCGACGCGAACTTGCGGAGAGTCGTGGTGCCTCACGTTTTCGGCAGAAACCGCGGCGGAATTTTCCCGTGCGTGCGCGCACGACCTCGGTGCTGTGCCGTCAGCGTAGTGTTGCACAAACTCGTGGCCTACCCAAGGTGCGGTACGTTTGCGGCCGTATCCTCGGTGGGAATTTCGTGAGTAGGGTCGCAAATTCTACGACCTCGGCGGGTTTGAGAGCGACGTAGACTTGTGGCACGCTCAACATGCCACACGTTTCGGGGCACACCCGCGGTGAAATTTTCTCGAGTACGCTCGTATTAGGGCCCAAGGAGGTCTGGGTACTTATCGCTGCTATTATGTGGGGGTTCTCGTGAGCGGCGTACGCGAAAGCGACCGGGTGTCTGATATGCGGCGGGCTTCGGCCTCGTCAAGCGTGTCCTCGGGTCTGCTCCAGGGGAATCCACGGCAGTCGTCTGCAGCCTCATCCGCTTGATGCGTTAGGGGCTGGTTGTCGGACGGTGCCGTTTTACCACGATATCGAGGTGTGTTCCGTGTCGTCCTCGGGCGATTCAGATGCGAAAGCGCCGAAGACGCGGGCGTGACCCGTCGTCTGGCGGCTTTGCAGTCTCGGCTCCGTTGCTAGTTCCGGCCGGTCCACCGACAGTGCAGCGGGCTTGGGCAACCCGCACGGCGCGACCGAGTCGATGCAACGAAAAAGAGCGAGCATGAACGTGCTTCTTGCCGCACGGCTCCCACTCGTCTTTCGGGAAGGTTGTGCCGTAGCGAGCTCGAACGCCGTCATCTCGGAGTGCAAAATAAGCGTGTTGGGGCGCCTGAAGGTGGCCTCCGCCGCACACAGACTGCGTCCGGCCCGCCGAGGGCGAGGACGGACGCGCAGTCGAACGATTACCTGGTTGATCCTGCCAGTAATCATATGCTTGTCTCAAAGATTAAGCCATGCATGTCTAAGTACATGCCGAAATAAGGCGAAACCGCGAATGGCTCATTAAATCAGTTATGGTTCCTTAGATCGTTTCTTCCTACTTGGATAACTGTGGCAATTCTAGAGCTAATACATGCAGTGAGCCTGGAGCCCTTTGGGTAACGGGTGCTTTTATTAGACCAAGATCGATCGGGTTTCGGCCCGTATTGTGTGGTGACTCTGGATAACTTTGTGCTGATCGCATGGCCACGAGCCGGCGACGTTTCTTTCAAGTGTCTGCCTTATCAACTTTCGATGGTAGGTTACTTGCTTACCATGGTTGTTACGGGTAACGGAGAATCAGGGTTCGATTCCGGAGAGGGAGCCTGAGAAACGGCTACCACATCCAAGGAAGGCAGCAGGCGCGCAAATTACCCACTCCCGGCACGGGGAGGTAGTGACGAAAAATAACAATACGGGACTCTTTTGAGGCCCCGTAATTGAAATGAGTACACTCTAAATCCTTTAACGAGGATCAATTGGAGGGCAAGTCTGGTGCCAGCAGCCGCGGTAATTCCAGCTCCAATAGCGTATACTAAAGCTGCTGCGGTTAAAAAGCTCGTAGTTGGATCTCAGTTCCAGACGAGTAGTGCATCTACCCGATGCGACGGCTCGGACTGAACATCATGCCGGTTCTTTCTTGGTGCACTTCATTGTGTGCCTCGAGATGGCCGGTGCTTTTACTTTGAAAAAATTAGAGTGCTCAACGCAGGCGAGTCGCCTGAATAAACTTGCATGGAATAATAGAACAAGACCTCGTTTCTGTTCTGTTGGTTTTTGGAATACGAGGTAATGATTAAGAGGGACGGACGGGGGCATTCGTATTGCGGCGCTAGAGGTGAAATTCTTGGACCGTCGCAAGACGAACTACTGCGAAAGCATTTGCCAAGAATGTTTTCATTGATCAAGAACGAAAGTCAGAGGTTCGAAGGCGATCAGATACCGCCCTAGTTCTGACCATAAACGATGCCAACCAGCGATCCGCCTGAGTTACTCAAATGACTCGGCGGGCAGCTTCCGGGAAACCAAAGTATTTGGGTTCCGGGGGAAGTATGGTTGCAAAGCTGAAACTTAAAGGAATTGACGGAAGGGCACCACCAGGAGTGGAGCCTGCGGCTTAATTTGACTCAACACGGGAAAACTTACCCGGCCCGGACACTGGGAGGATTGACAGATTGAGAGCTCTTTCTTGATTCGGTGGATGGTGGTGCATGGCCGTTCTTAGTTGGTGGAGCGATTTGTCTGGTTAATTCCGATAACGAACGAGACTCTAGCCTATTAAATAGGTGCGGGGTTCCCAGCACCTTACAACCTTCTTAGAGGGACAAGCGGCTCCTAGCCGCACGAAACAGAGCAATAACAGGTCTGTGATGCCCTTAGATGTCCGGGGCCGCACGCGCGCTACACTGAAGGAAGCAGCGTGTCTTTATCCCTGTCTGAAAAGACTGGGTAACCCGTGGAACTTCTTTCGTGATTGGGATAGGGGCTTGCAATTGTTCCCCTTGAACGAGGAATTCCCAGTAAGCGCGAGTCATAAGCTCGCGTTGATTACGTCCCTGCCCTTTGTACACACCGCCCGTCGCTACTACCGATTGAATGATTTAGTGAGGTCTTCGGACCGATGTCCGGCGCGGCCTTTCGGTTGCGCCGGTCTGTTGGAAAGATGACCAAACTTGATCATTTAGAGGAAGTAAAAGTCGTAACAAGGTTTCCGTAGGTGAACCTGCGGAAGGATCATTAACGGATTGTGAAGGGTGAGCGCCTCAGCTGCGTCTGCGCCCGACACTTTCTGCCGCTGACCCCGTTTGGACGCGGGGTCGGCTTTTCCCCACGGGGCTGCCTGAATGTGGAGCGGCACCCCGTGACAAATTGTTGCGCCCAGCGGACGCCAACACCGCGACCTTGGACGGTCGGCCAGGTGGCGGACGCGGGTACAAACGGCGCAACGCACTCATAGGTCGGCTTTCGACCCGCCACTGCACCGTGGCTCGAAGCGCTCGAAATGCGCGACCCGACCGCTGCGGGACCGCCTAGTACTGTAAACAGGAGCGGCGGAGCGCGAACGGCGAGTCGTGGTTACGTCGGTAGAAGGCGAGGCTGCGCGTTCCCGAAACGCCAGCCGAGTGCCCTCCCGACCGTTCGAGCGTGCAAGAACGAGACCCGACAATCGCGCGGCGACTGCCAAGTACGAGAGGAACGGCACAAGCGTCGGCGGTCGGTCAAGGAACTGGCGATGTGACGGGTCCGCTGTGCACCAGTGCATACCGTCCCGCCGTCCGCGGCAAGCGCCTCCGCGTCCTCGGGTGACGGAGGCTGCCGGTCGGTTCTTGCAGGCGAGGGATCTCGCTGGCACCGGTTCGCGTTGACGCGCGGCCGGTCATGGCACGGCGATGCGACGGCCGAGGTGCGCAGTACTCGATGGAGGAACCGCACGCTCCGATGACCGTCCCGCCCTCCGCGGCGTATGCGTACCGACCGTAATGGTTGCAGCAGCGCCGGCCGGCTTTTGAATTCGCCACACGAAACACGGTGCGAGATCGCGGTTAGGGGAGCGTCGACGTTGCCAGGCGTTTTGCTTGCTGCCGAGGGAAAGGCGGCACGGCCACGTCGCGCTCGTCGCGATTAGCGGGTCTGCGCGCTTTGGGAAGGTGCCGCAACGACTTGCCGAAAGAGGAAGCACGGAAGAACGAGGGACTTGGACGTCCCGACAATTGAACGCACTTGCGGCCAGGCCCTTGCTGGCTTCGTTCTTCCGCCTCGAGTAGGCTCGTACGCGGCTCCGGCGCCGAAAGTGGTCCTTGGCACCGACTTCGGTGGACGTGGGAAGTGCCGCGCAAGTACGGCGCGCCTGGCTCCACCTGTTGGCTAAAGTAGGCAGCCGGATCGGCATTTTGGTGTGCGGTGGCAAACCGTGGATGCGAAAAAAGCTTGTGCGATTTCGTGGAACAAAAAGCGGGGGTCCCCCTTTTTATGCGGAGGAGACCGACCCGCCCGCCGTGGTGAACCGCGACGCCACGGTAAAAACGGGAGAGGCTTGTCGATGGGACCGTGCATCCCGCGCTCCACGGAGGCCGGGAGGCGGCCGCCCGAGGAAATGTGTAGCCGTCGAGGCCCGCATCTGCGTGCACTCTTATCCAAATGGGTGTACCGCAGGCATTTTCTGGTTAGGCGGGCCAATGAGAGCGAGCACACAACGATACCTACGGGTCCGGCTTGGAGAACCGGCTTCGACGCCTCCCGAGTATTTATAGAGGGGTGGACCACGAAAGCACTCGCAAGTAGCGGAAGCGAAACGCCGTCCGAAACACACCGTTTGCTCGATTTGCGGCAGCCGAAAAAGGCGCGGCAGAGTTTTGGAGTCCAAGCGTGCGCTGAAAAGCGCCCTTCTTGGCCACTGTTTGGCCGAGTGCCAGAAACGTTTGGTTTTGACTGTACGGAATTGAACAAACACTTTTTCACGACTCTAAGCGGTGGATCACTCGGTTCTCGGGTCGATGAAGAACGCAGCCAGCTGCGAGACTTGGTGTGAATTGCAGGACACACTGAGCACTGATTCTTTGAACGCACATTGCGGCCTTGGGTCTTCCCTTGGCTTCGTCTGTCTGAGGGTCGGATCACATATCAAGAGAGCCTTC
>NW_027464910.1:32500-45000 GCF_043290135.1 Rhipicephalus microplus
CCCGGCAGACGCGGTTTTCGCGCCGCCCCGGCAGACGCGGTTTTTTGCGCCGCCCCGGCTGACGCAGTTCGGACTTGGCACTTTTTGGCTGAGCCTGGCTGGCGGCCCACTCACTCGATCGCCATGTCTGTTTGCCACAGTTTTCCCGGTGGTGCCGCACCCGGGCTCGCCCCGGCTGACGCAGTTTTCGCGCCGCCCCGGCTGACGCGGTTTCGTGCCGCCCCGGCAGACGCGGTTTTTTGCGCCGCCCCGGCTGACGCGGTTTTTTGCCGCCCCGGCTGACGCAGTTCGGACTTGGCACTTTTCGGCTGTGCCTGGCTGGCGGCCCACTCACTCGATCGCCATGTCTGTTTGCCACAGTTTTCCCGGTGGTGCCGCACCCGGGCTCGCCCCGGCAGACGCGTTTTTTTTTTTTTCTTTCGCCCCGGCTGACGCAGTTTTCGCGCCGCCCCGGCTGACGCGGTTTCGTGCCGCCCCGGCAGACGCGGTTTTTTGCGCCGCCCCGGCTGACGCGGTTTTTGCCGCCCCGGCTGACGCAGTTCGGACTTAGCACTTTTTGGCTGAGCCTGGCTGGTGGCCCACTCACTCGATCGCCATGTCTGTTAGCCACAGTTTTCCCGGTGGTGCCGCACCCGGGCTCGCCCCGGCTGACGCAGTTTTCGCGCCGCCCCGGCTGACGCGGTTTCGTGCCGCCCCGGCAGACGCGGTTTTCGCGCCGCCCCGGCTGACGCGGTTTTTGCCGCCCCGGCTGACGCAGTTCGGACTTAGCACTTTTCGGCTGTGCCTGGCTGGCGGCCCACTCACTCGATCGCCATGTCTGTTTGCCACAGTTTTCCCGGTGGTGCCGCACCCGGGCTCGCCCCGGCTGACGCAGTTTTCGCGCCGCCCCGGCTGACGCGGTTTCGTGCCGCCCCGGCAGACGCGGTTTTCGCGCCGCCCCGGCTGACGCGGTTTCGTGCCGCCCCGGCAGACGCGGTTTTTTGCCGCCCCAGCTGACGCAGTTCGGACTTAGCACTTTTTGGCTGAGCCTTGCTGGCGGCCCACTCACTCGATCGCCATGTCTGTTTGCCACAGTTTTCCCGGTGGTGCCGCACCCGGGCTCGCCCCGGCAGACGCGTTTTTTTTTTCTTTCGCCCCGGCTGACGCAGTTTTCGCGCCGCCCCGGCAGACGCGGTTTTCGCGCCGCCCCGGCAGACGCGGTTTTTTGCGCCGCCCCGGCTGACGCGGTTTTTTGCCGCCCCGGCTGACGCAGTTCGGACTTGGCACTTTTTGGCTGAGCCTGGCTGGCGGCCCACTCACTCGATCGCCATGTCTGTTTGCCACAGTTTTCCCGGTGGTGCCGCACCCGGGCTCGCCCCGGCTGACGCAGTTTTCGCGCCGCCCCGGCTGACGCGGTTTCGTGCCGCCCCGGCAGACGCGGTTTTTTGCGCCGCCCCGGCTGACGCGGTTTTTTGCCGCCCCGGCTGACACGGTTCGGACTTTGCACTTTTCGGCTGTGCCTGGCTGGCGGCCCACTCACTCGATCGCCATGTCTGTTTGCCACAGTTTTCCCGGTGGTGCCGCACCCGGGCTCGCCCCGGCAGACGCGTTTTTTTTTTTTTTTTCTTTCGCCCCGGCTGACGCAGTTTTCGCGCCGCCCCGGCTGACGCGGTTTCGTGCCGCCCCGGCAGACGCGGTTTTTTGCGCCGCCCCGGCTGACGTGGTTTTTGCCGCCCCGGCTGACGCAGTTCGGACTTTGCACTTTTTGGCTGAGCCTGGCTGGCGGCCCACTCACTCGATCGCCATGTCTGTTTGCCACAGTTTTCCCGGTGGTGCCGCACCCGGGCTCGCCCCGGCAGACGCGTTTTTTTTTTTTCCTTCGCCCCGGCAGACGTGGTTCCCCCCCCCCCTCCGTCTTTCTTTTTGTTTTTTTTTTTCGCCGCGGCTGAAGTGGATTTTTCGGTGCCTCGACGCCCCGGTAGTCGCGGTTTTTCCGTTTCCGCACGGCCCCGGCTGACGCTGCTCGGTCACAGTCGCCTTTTGTGGTGATTGCAGACTTCTTGAGCGCGGGTGTTTTTTTTTTTTTGTTGTTGTTGTTGTTTTATTACGCATTCGCTCCAGCAGACGCTGTTTAGACTTTTTGTTTCCTCTTTTATCCTGCGACGAGGTGACGAGGTTTATTCGGTGCCCCGCCGCCCCGGCTGAAGTGATTTTTCCTGTCCCGTGCCGCCCCGGCTGACGCGGTTGGGACTTCGCGTTTGTTCGGCCGCCACGGGTTTTGGCGCACTCGCTCGGTTGCTTGTTGTTGCCACTTGTTGCGAACCCAGGTTTCTTGAGCGAGCGCGGGCGTTTTTTCTTCCTTTCTTTCTTTGTTCTATGTGTTAGCGAATCGGCCTTTAATATCACACGAGGACTCACAACCAACAATTTTCAGTTTGAAGTGTAAAAAATCTGCAGGTGTTGACGTAACTGACTTGCCCCGTACCCTTGAGTACATCCATGAAGTTCTCGTAGTACTACTAAATCGCATTATTCCAAGTGGAGAAATTCCCATAAACTTGCAAACCTCTACACGAAAATCGGTGCGCGTGATAAAGTTGAAAATTATCGTCCGATATCAAATGTGCCTTCTATAACACAAATTCTAGGAAAAAAAAAAAAAAAAACACTTGTTCGCCGTTTTCTGCGCCGTGACTGGCAGCACTCCGGCGAAGCGAAACGGGGTCGATTCGAGCACGATATCGGCGTCTTTCGACGTGCTCGCCGGCGACCGTCGCACGAGTACGTCGCACGAGCGCGTCTGCCGGGGCGCCGTTTGCGAAGCCGACGCAAAAGTGGGAACCGCCGCTCGGATGATCGCCGCTTTCGGCAGAGTGAGTGTTGGCACTCCGGGGAAGCGAAACAGCGTGAATGCGCCCACGAAATCGGCGTATTTTGAAGTGCCCGCCGGCGACCGTCGCACGAGTACGGTAAACCGCGTCAGCCGGGGCGTAGTTCGGGACGCCGACGAAAAAGTGGGAAGCGCAACTCGGATCTTCGCCGTTTTTGCAGGAGTGAGTGGCGGCCCTCCTGCGAGACCAAGAAGCATCGATTCGTGCACGAATTCGGCGCCTTTCGACGTGATCGCCGGCGACCGTCGCTCGAGCAGGGCAAACCGCGTCTGCCGGGGCGGGCTTCGGGACGCCGATGCGAAAGTGGGAAACGCTGCTCGGATGTTCGCCGTTTTTGGCCGAGTGAGTGCTGGCACACGGGCGAAGCCAAACGGGGCCGATTACGGCACGATATCGGCGTCTTTCGACGTGCCCGCCGGCGACCGTCGCACGAGTACGGTAAACCGCGTCAGCCCGGGCGGAGTTCGGGACGCCGATGCGAAAGTGGAGAACGCCGCTCGGATCTTCGCCGTTTTTGGAGGAGTGAGTGGCGGCACTCCAGAGAAGCCAAGGAGCGCCAATTAGCGCACGATATCGGCGTCTTTCGACGCGCTCGCCGGCGACCGTCGCACGAGTAGGGCAAACCGCGTCTGCCGGGGCGGGGTTTACGACGCCGACGCAAAAGTGGGAACCGCCGCTCGGATGTTGGCCGTTTTTGGCAGAGTGAGTGCTGGCACTCCGGCGACGCGAAAGAGCGCGAATGCGCCCACGAAAGTGGCGTATTTGGACGTGCGTGACGGCGACCGCTGCAGGAGTACGAAAAAGCACGTCAGCCGGGGCGAGCGACACACGGCGGTCTGGGTGCTTATCGCTGCTATTATAGGGGCACCCCGGCAGACGCAGAAAAAAAAAAAAAAATTTTCGACCTTCTTTTTTGCTGGTCGAGCTCGGGTAACCCAGGTCGCAATGGGAGCCGCGCACGAAAGCGGCGTCGCGAGACGCGTTCGCGGTCGCTAGTCGCACGAGCTCGGCAACCGCGTCAGCCGGCGCGGAGTTCGGGATGCCGACGGCTAAGTGGGTACCGCTGCTCGGATGTTCGCCGTTTTTGGCCGAGTGAGTGCTGGCACTCCGGTGAAGCCAAGGAGCGCCAATTCGTGCACGATATCGGCGTCTTTCGACGTGCCCGCCGGCCACCGCCGCACGAGTACGGCAAACCGCGTCTGCCGGGGCGGGGTTCGCGACGCGTACGCAATAGTGGGAACCGTCGCTCGGATGTTCGTCGTCTTTGGCCGAGCGAGTGCTGGCACTCCGGCGAAGCGAAACGGGGCCGATTCGGGCACGATATCGGCGTATTTCGACGTGCTCGCCGGCGACCGTCGCACGAGTACGGCAAAGCGCGTCTGCCGGGGCGAGGTTTGCGACGCCGACGAAAAAGTGGGAAGCGCCGCTCGGATCTTCGCCGTTTTTGCAGGAGTGAGTGGCGGCCCTCCTGCGAGACCAAGAAGCATCGACTCGCGCACGATATCGGTGTCTTTCGACGTGCCCGCCGGCCACCGCCGCACGAGTACGGCAAACCGCGTATGCCGGGGCGGGGTTGGCGACGCCGACGCAAAAGTGGGAACCGCCACTAGGATGTTCGCCGTTTTTGGCAGAGTGAGTGCTGGCACTCCGGCGAAGCGAAAGAGCGCGAATGCGCCCACGAAAGTGGCGTGTTTGGACGTGCTTGACGACGACCACCGCAGGAAAACGAAAAACCACGTCAGCCGGGGCGAGCGACCCATGGCGGTCTGGGTGCTTATCGCTGCTATTATAGGGGCACCCCGGCAGACGCAAAAAAAAAAAAAAAAATTTTTTTCGACATTCTTTTTTGCTCGTCGACCTCGGGTGACCCAGGTCGCAGTGGGAGCCGCGCACGAAAGCGGCGTCGCGAGACGGCTTCGCGGTCGCTAGTCGCACGAGCTCGGCAACCGCGTCTGCCGGGGCGGAGTTCGGGACGCCGACGGCTAAGTGGGAACCGCCGCTCGGATGTTCGCCGTTTGTGGCCGAGTGAGTGCTGGCACTCCGGCGAAGCCAAACGGGGCCGATTCCGGCACGATATCGGCGTCTTTCTACGTGCTCGCCGGCGACCGTCGCACGAGTACGGCAAAGTGCGTCTGCCGGGGCGGGGTTTGCGACGCGTACGCAATAGTGAGAACCGTCGCTCGGATGTTCGTCGTCTTTCGCCGAGCCAGTGCTGGCAATCCGGCGAAGCCGAACGGAGCCGATTCGGGCACGATATCGGCGTCTTTCCACGTGCTCGCCGGCGACCGTCGCACGAGTACGGTAAACCGCGTCAGCCGGGGCGGAGTTCGGGACGCCGATGCGAAAGTGGGAAGCGCCGCTCGGATCTTCGCCGTTTTTGGAGGAGTCAGTGGCGGCACTCCGGTGAAGCCAAGGTGCGCCAATTCGCGCACGATATCGGCGTCTTTCGACGTGCCCGCCGGCCACCGTCGCACGAGTACGGCAAACCTCGTCTGCCGGGGCGGGGTTTGCGACGCCGACGCAAAAGTGGGAACCGCCGCTCGGATGTTCGCCGTTTTTGGCAGAGTGAGTGCTGGCACTCCGGCGAAGCGAAAGAGCGCGAATGCGCCCACGAAAGTGGCGTGTTTGGACGTGCTTGACGACGACCACCGCAGGAAAACGAAAAACCACGTCAGCCGGGGCGAGCGACCCATGGCGGTCTGGGTGCTTATCGCTGCTATTATAGGGGCACCCCGGCAGACGCAAAAAAAAAAAAAAAATTTTTTCGACATTCTTTTTTGCTCGTCGACCTCGGGTGACCCAGGTCGCAGTGGGAGCCGCGCACGAAAGCGGCGTCGCGAGACGGCTTCGCGGTCGCTAGTCGCACGAGCTCGGCAACCGCGTCTGCCGGGGCGGAGTTCGGGACGCCGACGGCTAAGTGGGAACCGCCGCTCGGATGTTCGCCGTTTGTGGCCGAGTGAGTGCTGGCACTCCGGCGAAGCCAAACGGGGCCGATTCCGGCACGATATCGGCGTCTTTCTACGTGCTCGCCGGCGACCGTCGCACGAGTACGGCAAAGTGCGTCTGCCGGGGCGGGGTTTGCGACGCGTACGCAATAGTGAGAACCGTCGCTCGGATGTTCGTCGTCTTTCGCCGAGCCAGTGCTGGCACTCCGGCGAAGCCGAACGGAGCCGATTCGGGCACGATATCGGCGTCTTTCCACGTGCTCGCCGGCGACCGTCGCACGAGTACGGTAAACCGCGTCAGCCGGGGCGGAGTTCGGGACGCCGATGCGAAAGTGGGAAGCGCCGCTCGGATCTTCGCCGTTTTTGGAGGAGTCAGTGGCGGCACTCCGGTGAAGCCAAGGTGCGCCAATTCGCGCACGATATCGGCGTCTTTCGACGTGCCCGCCGGCCACCGTCGCACGAGTACGGCAAACCTCGTCTGCCGGGGCGGGGTTTGCGACGCCGACGCAAAAGTGGGAACCGCCGCTCGGATGTTCGCCGTTTTTGGCAGAGTGAGTGCTGGCACTCCGGCGAAGCGAAAGAGCGTGAATGCGCCCACGAAAGTAGCGTATTTGGACGTGCTTGACGGCGACCGCCGCAGGAGTACGAAAAACCACGTCAGCCGGGGCGAGCGACCCACGGCGGTCTGGGTGCTTATCGCTGCTATTATAGGGGCACCCCGGCAGACGCAGAAAGAAAAAAAAAAATGGGGACATGGCGTGCGTCACCGTGCGGCTTCGCAGCGTTGCCGAAGTCGCCGAGCCCTTCGACTGAGCCGAACGGCGGACAGGGAACGTTGGTCGGCCGTTCTAACCTGTCGGTGCCACGCCGAGACGTCGTTAAGGAAAACCGCGTCGTGGGCCTCTACGACGCCGTCGAGTCGTTGTACGTTTGGTGTCCAGCGTGTCGGCGGCGAGTAGCGGACACGTCGTTCACGACTTCGGTCTTTCGCAGTCGACGCGAACTTGCGGAGAGTCGTGGTGCCTCACGTTTTCGGCAGAAACCGCGGCGGAATTTTCCCGTGCGTGCGCGCACGACCTCGGTGCTGTGCCGTCAGCGTAGTGTTGCACAAACTCGTGGCCTACCCAAGGTGCGGTACGTTTGCGGCCGTATCCTCGGTGGGAATTTCGTGAGTAGGGTCGCAAATTCTACGACCTCGGCGGGTTTGAGAGCGACGTAGACTTGTGGCACGCTCAACATGCCACACGTTTCGGGGCACACCCGCGGTGAAATTTTCTCGAGTACGCTCGTATTAGGGCCCAAGGAGGTCTGGGTACTTATCGCTGCTATTATGTGGGGGTTCTCGTGAGCGGCGTACGCGAAAGCGACCGGGTGTCTGATATGCGGCGGGCTTCGGCCTCGTCAAGCGTGTCCTCGGGTCTGCTCCAGGGGAATCCACGGCAGTCGTCTGCAGCCTCATCCGCTTGATGCGTTAGGGGCTGGTTGTCGGACGGTGCCGTTTTACCACGATATCGAGGTGTGTTCCGTGTCGTCCTCGGGCGATTCAGATGCGAAAGCGCCGAAGACGCGGGCGTGACCCGTCGTCTGGCGGCTTTGCAGTCTCGGCTCCGTTGCTAGTTCCGGCCGGTCCACCGACAGTGCAGCGGGCTTGGGCAACCCGCACGGCGCGACCGAGTCGATGCAACGAAAAAGAGCGAGCATGAACGTGCTTCTTGCCGCACGGCTCCCACTCGTCTTTCGGGAAGGTTGTGCCGTAGCGAGCTCGAACGCCGTCATCTCGGAGTGCAAAATAAGCGTGTTGGGGCGCCTGAAGGTGGCCTCCGCCGCACACAGACTGCGTCCGGCCCGCCGAGGGCGAGGACGGACGCGCAGTCGAACGATTACCTGGTTGATCCTGCCAGTAATCATATGCTTGTCTCAAAGATTAAGCCATGCATGTCTAAGTACATGCCGAAATAAGGCGAAACCGCGAATGGCTCATTAAATCAGTTATGGTTCCTTAGATCGTTTCTTCCTACTTGGATAACTGTGGCAATTCTAGAGCTAATACATGCAGTGAGCCTGGAGCCCTTTGGGTAACGGGTGCTTTTATTAGACCAAGATCGATCGGGTTTCGGCCCGTATTGTGTGGTGACTCTGGATAACTTTGTGCTGATCGCATGGCCACGAGCCGGCGACGTTTCTTTCAAGTGTCTGCCTTATCAACTTTCGATGGTAGGTTACTTGCTTACCATGGTTGTTACGGGTAACGGAGAATCAGGGTTCGATTCCGGAGAGGGAGCCTGAGAAACGGCTACCACATCCAAGGAAGGCAGCAGGCGCGCAAATTACCCACTCCCGGCACGGGGAGGTAGTGACGAAAAATAACAATACGGGACTCTTTTGAGGCCCCGTAATTGAAATGAGTACACTCTAAATCCTTTAACGAGGATCAATTGGAGGGCAAGTCTGGTGCCAGCAGCCGCGGTAATTCCAGCTCCAATAGCGTATACTAAAGCTGCTGCGGTTAAAAAGCTCGTAGTTGGATCTCAGTTCCAGACGAGTAGTGCATCTACCCGATGCGACGGCTCGGACTGAACATCATGCCGGTTCTTTCTTGGTGCACTTCATTGTGTGCCTCGAGATGGCCGGTGCTTTTACTTTGAAAAAATTAGAGTGCTCAACGCAGGCGAGTCGCCTGAATAAACTTGCATGGAATAATAGAACAAGACCTCGTTTCTGTTCTGTTGGTTTTTGGAATACGAGGTAATGATTAAGAGGGACGGACGGGGGCATTCGTATTGCGGCGCTAGAGGTGAAATTCTTGGACCGTCGCAAGACGAACTACTGCGAAAGCATTTGCCAAGAATGTTTTCATTGATCAAGAACGAAAGTCAGAGGTTCGAAGGCGATCAGATACCGCCCTAGTTCTGACCATAAACGATGCCAACCAGCGATCCGCCTGAGTTACTCAAATGACTCGGCGGGCAGCTTCCGGGAAACCAAAGTATTTGGGTTCCGGGGGAAGTATGGTTGCAAAGCTGAAACTTAAAGGAATTGACGGAAGGGCACCACCAGGAGTGGAGCCTGCGGCTTAATTTGACTCAACACGGGAAAACTTACCCGGCCCGGACACTGGGAGGATTGACAGATTGAGAGCTCTTTCTTGATTCGGTGGATGGTGGTGCATGGCCGTTCTTAGTTGGTGGAGCGATTTGTCTGGTTAATTCCGATAACGAACGAGACTCTAGCCTATTAAATAGGTGCGGGGTTCCCAGCACCTTACAACCTTCTTAGAGGGACAAGCGGCTCCTAGCCGCACGAAACAGAGCAATAACAGGTCTGTGATGCCCTTAGATGTCCGGGGCCGCACGCGCGCTACACTGAAGGAAGCAGCGTGTCTTTATCCCTGTCTGAAAAGACTGGGTAACCCGTGGAACTTCTTTCGTGATTGGGATAGGGGCTTGCAATTGTTCCCCTTGAACGAGGAATTCCCAGTAAGCGCGAGTCATAAGCTCGCGTTGATTACGTCCCTGCCCTTTGTACACACCGCCCGTCGCTACTACCGATTGAATGATTTAGTGAGGTCTTCGGACCGATGTCCGGCGCGGCCTTTCGGTTGCGCCGGTCTGTTGGAAAGATGACCAAACTTGATCATTTAGAGGAAGTAAAAGTCGTAACAAGGTTTCCGTAGGTGAACCTGCGGAAGGATCATTAACGGATTGTGAAGGGTGAGCGCCTCAGCTGCGTCTGCGCCCGACACTTTCTGCCGCTGACCCCGTTTGGACGCGGGGTCGGCTTTTCCCCACGGGGCTGCCTGAATGTGGAGCGGCACCCCGTGACAAATTGTTGCGCCCAGCGGACGCCAACACCGCGACCTTGGACGGTCGGCCAGGTGGCGGACGCGGGTACAAACGGCGCAACGCACTCATAGGTCGGCTTTCGACCCGCCACTGCACCGTGGCTCGAAGCGCTCGAAATGCGCGACCCGACCGCTGCGGGACCGCCTAGTACTGTAAACAGGAGCGGCGGAGCGCGAACGGCGAGTCGTGGTTACGTCGGTAGAAGGCGAGGCTGCGCGTTCCCGAAACGCCAGCCGAGTGCCCTCCCGACCGTTCGAGCGTGCAAGAACGAGACCCGACAATCGCGCGGCGACTGCCAAGTACGAGAGGAACGGCACAAGCGTCGGCGGTCGGTCAAGGAACTGGCGATGTGACGGGTCCGCTGTGCACCAGTGCATACCGTCCCGCCGTCCGCGGCAAGCGCCTCCGCGTCCTCGGGTGACGGAGGCTGCCGGTCGGTTCTTGCAGGCGAGGGATCTCGCTGGCACCGGTTCGCGTTGACGCGCGGCCGGTCATGGCACGGCGATGCGACGGCCGAGGTGCGCAGTACTCGATGGAGGAACCGCACGCTCCGATGACCGTCCCGCCCTCCGCGGCGTATGCGTACCGACCGTAATGGTTGCAGCAGCGCCGGCCGGCTTTTGAATTCGCCACACGAAACACGGTGCGAGATCGCGGTTAGGGGAGCGTCGACGTTGCCAGGCGTTTTGCTTGCTGCCGAGGGAAAGGCGGCACGGCCACGTCGCGCTCGTCGCGATTAGCGGGTCTGCGCGCTTTGGGAAGGTGCCGCAACGACTTGCCGAAAGAGGAAGCACGGAAGAACGAGGGACTTGGACGTCCCGACAATTGAACGCACTTGCGGCCAGGCCCTTGCTGGCTTCGTTCTTCCGCCTCGAGTAGGCTCGTACGCGGCTCCGGCGCCGAAAGTGGTCCTTGGCACCGACTTCGGTGGACGTGGGAAGTGCCGCGCAAGTACGGCGCGCCTGGCTCCACCTGTTGGCTAAAGTAGGCAGCCGGATCGGCATTTTGGTGTGCGGTGGCAAACCGTGGATGCGAAAAAAGCTTGTGCGATTTCGTGGAACAAAAAGCGGGGGTCCCCCTTTTTATGCGGAGGAGACCGACCCGCCCGCCGTGGTGAACCGCGACGCCACGGTAAAAACGGGAGAGGCTTGTCGATGGGACCGTGCATCCCGCGCTCCACGGAGGCCGGGAGGCGGCCGCCCGAGGAAATGTGTAGCCGTCGAGGCCCGCATCTGCGTGCACTCTTATCCAAATGGGTGTACCGCAGGCATTTTCTGGTTAGGCGGGCCAATGAGAGCGAGCACACAACGATACCTACGGGTCCGGCTTGGAGAACCGGCTTCGACGCCTCCCGAGTATTTATAGAGGGGTGGACCACGAAAGCACTCGCAAGTAGCGGAAGCGAAACGCCGTCCGAAACACACCGTTTGCTCGATTTGCGGCAGCCGAAAAAGGCGCGGCAGAGTTTTGGAGTCCAAGCGTGCGCTGAAAAGCGCCCTTCTTGGCCACTGTTTGGCCGAGTGCCAGAAACGTTTGGTTTTGACTGTACGGAATTGAACAAACACTTTTTCACGACTCTAAGCGGTGGATCACTCGGTTCTCGGGTCGATGAAGAACGCAGCCAGCTGCGAGACTTGGTGTGAATTGCAGGACACACTGAGCACTGATTCTTTGAACGCACATTGCGGCCTTGGGTCTTCCCTTGGCTTCGTCTGTCTGAGGGTCGGATCACATATCAAGAGAGCCTTCGGCGCACAAGGGAACGTGAGCCGTCGACTCGTTTTGACCGCGTCGGCAACACGGACAGCACGCTGAACACCTCACAGCGAGCGCCAACAGCGGCCACTCAAGGGCGAGACGGTGGCGACCGTCGTGCCAGAGCCCAACCGAAACGGGGGCGACCGACTGCATTGAGGATGTGGCACCTCGTTGAGACCGCCGCAGGACTTCGAGTCGGAAGGAAGCCTGCAGGGAAAGTGCGGTCGAGGTTGCGTACTCCTCTCTGCGACCGGGCGCGCAAGAGCTGCGAGAGCCACGGACGCGCAACTTTAACGCACGGTAAACACGAGGAGCGAAAGCCGGCCAGCAAAGCTTCTCCAGCCGTGCGCAAAGTGCGCGAGATCGCAGCCTTGCGTTGCGCTTGTTGCCCTCGAAGTAAGCAGGGTGTCCCGTAGACTGGGCGCTCGAACACGCTGCGGGGCCGTGCCTCCTCCAGGCTTTGCCGCGCGAACAGGGAACGTTCGCGCGCAAAGCGCAGGGAGGTGAGGAGGCTGCGCCCGACGTTTGCGGTTCGCTGCGTACGCGGTTGATGCGGAGAGCACGGCGCGACGACTTGCCGCGAAGCGGAAAAAGTCTCCCGCACGAGTTGGCGAAACGTTGGCGAAGCTTAAGGCGTTCTCGTCGTAGTCCGCCGTCGGTCTAAGTGCTTCGCAGTTCCCGTCCCGTTCAAAAAACTGGGCCACTCCAGTTGGGGCGGGGGCGACGCTACACGAGACGATGCCTCTCGCCAGGCTGCGTGGCTGCCCTTGCGGCGGCGGCGACTGGCCTCGGCGGTGTTTGGGCTTTCGACACGGTCGTTTATCACGCAACTGCTCGGACGACGCACGCGCGCAGCGGAATGCCGCTTGCCAGCCTTGTGAAGATGTGACCCTGTACAGGGTTGCGGGCGCACTTGGTAGGGCGTCGTACTCGGTTCGCGATGGGTTTACGAACGTGTCCCGTCACTTCCACGTCACACCGGTTGTGCGCCGCACGCGTGCAGCGGGGAAGCCGATTGCCAGCCTTGTGAAGAAGTGGCCCTGTACAGGGTTGCGGGCGCACTTGGTAGGGCGAGCGCACGCGGT
>NW_027464910.1:50000-65000 GCF_043290135.1 Rhipicephalus microplus
ACGGAAGGAACGGCGCGGAGAGGGCTCGAGACAAAGCTCGACCCTAAACCGCGCCAAGTACGGAGGGAACAGCGCGGCTAAGGGCTCGAAACAAACCCTGAACCGCGCCAAGTACGAAAGGAACGGCGCGCAGTAGGGGTTTAAAACAAAGCTGGTCCCAAAACCGCGCCAAGTACGAAAGGAACAGCGCGGTCGAGACTCGGAAGAAAAAGCTTTCAAAGTGTCGTAGCACGATGCACACTGCTGTTCGTGTGGAACAAACGTGACTACCGTGCTGTACGGTGGAGTTCTGTGCGCAAAAGCGGCGGGTGTGTTTCTAAGCACCACAGCGTTGTGTCAAAAAAGAGGTGCCTGAGAGAAACGCATGCGACTGCCGTGCTTTGCGGCATAGCACCGTGCGCAAAAACGGTGCGCATGCAAGAGGTGTCAGAGCTAGCGAACTTTTGCCACGAGCAACAGGTCACTAAAAGCCTATAGATGACGGTGTTGGAGGAAAAGAAAAATATCGAGAAAGCACTGCGGTGTGCCGTGCGTAGGGACGGGCGCGCGTGCCACATGCCGCCGAAATATGGGTGTCGGAGAAAACAGAGTGCCGCGCGTAACGAGGGGCGCGCGTGTTACAGAGAGATATGCCCAAACGCATGAAAGTGTACGCAGGTGTCCTAAGGCAGTTTTTTTTTTTTTTCCTCATTTTGATGTCGCCCCGGCTGACGTGGTTTTCGTTTTTCCGTGCCGCCCCGGCTGACGCGGTTTTCGTTTTTCCGTGCCGCCCCGGCTGACGCAGTTTTTGCGCCGCCCCGGCTGACGCGGTTTTCGCGCCGCCCCGGCTGACGCGGTTCCGACTTTGCACTTTTTGGCTCACCCCGGCTGGCGGCCCACTCACTCGATCGCCAGGTCTGTTTGCCCCGGTGGTTCCACCGCCAGGCTTAAGCGCGAACTTTTTTTGTTTGTTTTCTTTTGATTAAGCGCAAGCTTTTTTCTTTGTTTTCTTTTGATTAAGCGCGGGCTTTTTTCTTTGTTTTTTTTGCATTCGCCCCGGCAGACGCGGTTTTTGCGCCGCCCCGGCTGACGCGGTTTTTGCCGCCCCGGCTGACGCAGTTCGGACTTAGCACTTTTCGGCTGTGCCTGGCTGGCGGCCCACTCACTCGATCGCCATGTCTGTTTGCCACAGTTTTCCCGGTGGTGCCGCACCCGGGCTCGCCCCGGCTGACGCGGTTTCGTGCCGCCCCGGCAGACGCGGTTTTCGCGCCGCCCCGGCTGACGCGGTTTCGTGCCGCCCCGGCAGACGCGGTTTTTTGCCGCCCCGGCTGACGCAGTTCGGACTTGGCACTTTTTGGCTGAGCCTTGCTGGCGGCCCACTCACTCGATCGCCATGTCTGTTTGCCACAGTTTTCCCGGTGGTGCCGCACCCGGGCTCGCCCCGGCAGACGCGTTTTTTTTTTCTTTCGCCCCGGCTGACGCAGTTTTCGCGCCGCCCCGGCAGACGCGGTTTTCGCGCCGCCCCGGCAGACGCGGTTTTTTGCGCCGCCCCGGCTGACGCAGTTCGGACTTGGCACTTTTTGGCTGAGCCTGGCTGGCGGCCCACTCACTCGATCGCCATGTCTGTTTGCCACAGTTTTCCCGGTGGTGCCGCACCCGGGCTCGCCCCGGCTGACGCAGTTTTCGCGCCGCCCCGGCTGACGCGGTTTCGTGCCGCCCCGGCAGACGCGGTTTTTTGCGCCGCCCCGGCTGACGCGGTTTTTTGCCGCCCCGGCTGACGCAGTTCGGACTTGGCACTTTTCGGCTGTGCCTGGCTGGCGGCCCACTCACTCGATCGCCATGTCTGTTTGCCACAGTTTTCCCGGTGGTGCCGCACCCGGGCTCGCCCCGGCAGACGCGTTTTTTTTTTTTCTTTCGCCCCGGCTGACGCAGTTTTCGCGCCGCCCCGGCTGACGCGGTTTCGTGCCGCCCCGGCAGACGCGGTTTTTTGCGCCGCCCCGGCTGACGCGGTTTTTGCCGCCCCGGCTGACGCAGTTCGGACTTAGCACTTTTTGGCTGAGCCTGGCTGGTGGCCCACTCACTCGATCGCCATGTCTGTTAGCCACAGTTTTCCCGGTGGTGCCGCACCCGGGCTCGCCCCGGCTGACGCAGTTTTCGCGCCGCCCCGGCTGACGCGGTTTCGTGCCGCCCCGGCAGACGCGGTTTTCGCGCCGCCCCGGCTGACGCGGTTTTTGCCGCCCCGGCTGACGCAGTTCGGACTTAGCACTTTTCGGCTGTGCCTGGCTGGCGGCCCACTCACTCGATCGCCATGTCTGTTTGCCACAGTTTTCCCGGTGGTGCCGCACCCGGGCTCGCCCCGGCTGACGCGGTTTCGTGCCGCCCCGGCAGACGCGGTTTTCGCGCCGCCCCGGCTGACGCGGTTTCGTGCCGCCCCGGCAGACGCGGTTTTTTGCCGCCCCGGCTGACGCAGTTCGGACTTGGCACTTTTTGGCTGAGCCTTGCTGGCGGCCCACTCACTCGATCGCCATGTCTGTTTGCCACAGTTTTCCCGGTGGTGCCGCACCCGGGCTCGCCCCGGCAGACGCGTTTTTTTTTTCTTTCGCCCCGGCTGACGCAGTTTTCGCGCCGCCCCGGCAGACGCGGTTTTCGCGCCGCCCCGGCAGACGCGGTTTTTTGCGCCGCCCCGGCTGACGCAGTTCGGACTTGGCACTTTTTGGCTGAGCCTGGCTGGCGGCCCACTCACTCGATCGCCATGTCTGTTTGCCACAGTTTTCCCGGTGGTGCCGCACCCGGGCTCGCCCCGGCTGACGCAGTTTTCGCGCCGCCCCGGCTGACGCGGTTTCGTGCCGCCCCGGCAGACGCGGTTTTTTGCGCCGCCCCGGCTGACGCGGTTTTTTGCCGCCCCGGCTGACGCAGTTCGGACTTGGCACTTTTCGGCTGTGCCTGGCTGGCGGCCCACTCACTCGATCGCCATGTCTGTTTGCCACAGTTTTCCCGGTGGTGCCGCACCCGGGCTCGCCCCGGCAGACGCGTTTTTTTTTTTTTCTTTCGCCCCGGCTGACGCAGTTTTCGCGCCGCCCCGGCTGACGCGGTTTCGTGCCGCCCCGGCAGACGCGGTTTTTTGCGCCGCCCCGGCTGACGCGGTTTTTGCCGCCCCGGCTGACGCAGTTCGGACTTAGCACTTTTTGGCTGAGCCTGGCTGGTGGCCCACTCACTCGATCGCCATGTCTGTTAGCCACAGTTTTCCCGGTGGTGCCGCACCCGGGCTCGCCCCGGCTGACGCAGTTTTCGCGCCGCCCCGGCTGACGCGGTTTCGTGCCGCCCCGGCAGACGCGGTTTTCGCGCCGCCCCGGCTGACGCGGTTTTTGCCGCCCCGGCTGACGCAGTTCGGACTTAGCACTTTTCGGCTGTGCCTGGCTGGCGGCCCACTCACTCGATCGCCATGTCTGTTTGCCACAGTTTTCCCGGTGGTGCCGCACCCGGGCTCGCCCCGGCTGACGCAGTTTTCGCGCCGCCCCGGCTGACGCGGTTTCGTGCCGCCCCGGCAGACGCGGTTTTCGCGCCGCCCCGGCTGACGCGGTTTCGTGCCGCCCCGGCAGACGCGGTTTTTTGCCGCCCCAGCTGACGCAGTTCGGACTTAGCACTTTTTGGCTGAGCCTTGCTGGCGACCCACTCACTCGATCGCCATGTCTGTTTGCCACAGTTTTCCCGGTGGTGCCGCACCCGGGCTCGCCCCGGCAGACGCGTTTTTTTTTTTCTTTCGCCCCGGCTGACGCAGTTTTCGCGCCGCCCCGGCAGACGCGGTTTTCGCGCCGCCCCGGCAGACGCGGTTTTTTGCGCCGCCCCGGCTGACGCGGTTTTTTGCCGCCCCGGCTGACGCAGTTCGGACTTGGCACTTTTTGGCTGAGCCTGGCTGGCGGCCCACTCACTCGATCGCCATGTCTGTTTGCCACAGTTTTCCCGGTGGTGCCGCACCCGGGCTCGCCCCGGCTGACGCAGTTTTCGCGCCGCCCCGGCTGACGCGGTTTCGTGCCGCCCCGGCAGACGCGGTTTTTTGCGCCGCCCCGGCTGACGCGGTTTTTTGCCGCCCCGGCTGACACGGTTCGGACTTTGCACTTTTCGGCTGTGCCTGGCTGGCGGCCCACTCACTCGATCGCCATGTCTGTTTGCCACAGTTTTCCCGGTGGTGCCGCACCCGGGCTCGCCCCGGCAGACGCGTTTTTTTTTTTTTTCTTTCGCCCCGGCTGACGCAGTTTTCGCGCCGCCCCGGCTGACGCGGTTTCGTGCCGCCCCGGCAGACGCGGTTTTTTGCGCCGCCCCGGCTGACGTGGTTTTTGCCGCCCCGGCTGACGCAGTTCGGACTTTGCACTTTTTGGCTGAGCCTGGCTGGCGGCCCACTCACTCGATCGCCATGTCTGTTTGCCACAGTTTTCCCGGTGGTGCCGCACCCGGGCTCGCCCCGGCAGACGCGTTTTTTTTTTTTCCTTCGCCCCGGCAGACGTGGTTCCCCCCCCCCCCTCCGTCTTTCTTTTTGTTTTTTTTTTTCGCCGCGGCTGAAGTGGATTTTTCGGTGCCTCGACGCCCCGGTAGTCGCGGTTTTTCCGTTTCCGCACGGCCCCGGCTGACGCTGCTCGGTCACAGTCGCCTTTTGTGGTGATTGCAGACTTCTTGAGCGCGGGTGTTTTTTTTTTTTGTTGTTGTTGTTGTTTTATTACGCATTCGCTCCAGCAGACGCTGTTTAGACTTTTTGTTTCCTCTTTTATCCTGCGACGAGGTGACGAGGTTTATTCGGTGCCCCGCCGCCCCGGCTGAAGTGATTTTTCCTGTCCCGTGCCGCCCCGGCTGACGCGGTTGGGACTTCGCGTTTGTTCGGCCGCCACGGGTTTTGGCGCACTCGCTCGGTTGCTTGTTGTTGCCACTTGTTGCGAACCCAGGTTTCTTGAGCGAGCGCGGGCGTTTTTTCTTCCTTTCTTTCTTTGTTCTATGTGTTAGCGAATCGGCCTTTAATATCACACGAGGACTCACAACCAACAATTTTCAGTTTGAAGTGTAAAAAATCTGCAGGTGTTGACGTAACTGAATTGCCCCGTACCCTTGAGTACATCCATGAAGTTCTCGTAGTACTACTAAATCGCATTATTCCAAGTGAAGAAATTCCCATAAACTTGCAAACCTCTACACGAAAATCGGTGCGCGTGATAAAGTTGAAAATTATCGTCCGATATCAAATGTGCCTTCTATAACACAAATTCTAGGAAAAAAAAAAAAACACTTGTTCGCCGTTTTCTGCGCCGTGACTGGCAGCACTCCGGCGAAGCGAAACGGGGTCGATTCGAGCACGATATCGGCGTCTTTCGACGTGCTCGCCGGCGACCGTCGCACGAGTACGTCGCACGAGCGCGTCTGCCGGGGCGCCGTTTGCGAAGCCGACGCAAAAGTGGGAACCGCCGCTCGGATGATCGCCGCTTTCGGCAGAGTGAGTGTTGGCACTCCGGGGAAGCGAAACAGCGTGAATGCGCCCACGAAATCGGCGTATTTTGAAGTGCCCGCCGGCGACCGTCGCACGAGTACGGTAAACCGCGTCAGCCGGGGCGTAGTTCGGGACGCCGACGAAAAAGTGGGAAGCGCAACTCGGATCTTCGCCGTTTTTGCAGGAGTGAGTGGCGGCCCTCCTGCGAGACCAAGAAGCATCGATTCGTGCACGAATTCGGCGCCTTTCGACGTGATCGCCGGCGACCGTCGCTCGAGTAGGGCAAACCGCGTCTGCCGGGGCGGGCTTCGGGACGCCGATGCGAAAGTGGGAAACGCTGCTCGGATGTTCGCCGTTTTTGGCCGAGTGAGTGCTGGCACACGGGCGAAGCCAAACGGGGCCGATTACGGCACGATATCGGCGTCTTTCGACGTGCCCGCCGGCGACCGTCGCACGAGTACGGTAAACCGCGTCAGCCCGGGCGGAGTTCGGGACGCCGATGCGAAAGTGGAGAACGCCGCTCGGATCTTCGCCGTTTTTGGAGGAGTGAGTGGCGGCACTCCGGAGAAGCCAAGGAGCGCCAATTAGCGCACGATATCGGCGTCTTTCGACGCGCTCGCCGGCGACCGTCGCACGAGTAGGGCAAACCGCGTCTGCCGGGGCGGGGTTTACGACGCCGACGCAAAAGTGGGAACCGCCGCTCGGATGTTGGCCGTTTTTGGCAGAGTGAGTGCTGGCACTCCGGCGACGCGAAAGAGCGCGAATGCGCCCACGAAAGTGGCGTATTTGGACGTGCGTGACGGCGACCGCTGCAGGAGTACGAAAAACCACGTCAGCCGGGGCGAGCGACACACGGCGGTCTGGGTGCTTATCGCTGCTATTATAGGGGCACCCCGGCAGACGCAGAAAAAAAAAAAAAATTTTCGACCTTCTTTTTTGCTGGTCGAGCTCGGGTAACCCAGGTCGCAATGGGAGCCGCGCACGAAAGCGGCGTCGCGAGACGCGTTCGCGGTCGCTAGTCGCACGAGCTCGGCAACCGCGTCAGCCGGCGCGGAGTTCGGGATGCCGACGGCTAAGTGGGTACCGCTGCTCGGATGTTCGCCGTTTTTGGCCGAGTGAGTGCTGGCACTCCGGTGAAGCCAAGGAGCGCCAATTCGTGCACGATATCGGCGTCTTTCGACGTGCCCGCCGGCCACCGCCGCACGAGTACGGCAAACCGCGTCTGCCGGGGCGGGGTTCGCGACGCGTACGCAATAGTGGGAACCGTCGCTCGGATGTTCGTCGTCTTTGGCCGAGCGAGTGCTGGCACTCCGGCGAAGCGAAACGGGGCCGATTCGGGCACGATATCGGCGTATTTCGACGTGCTCGCCGGCGACCGTCGCACGAGTACGGCAAAGCGCGTCTGCCGGGGCGAGGTTTGCGACGCCGACGAAAAAGTGGGAAGCGCCGCTCGGATCTTCGCCGTTTTTGCAGGAGTGAGTGGCGGCCCTCCTGCGAGACCAAGAAGCATCGACTCGCGCACGATATCGGTGTCTTTCGACGTGCCCGCCGGCCACCGCCGCACGAGTACGGCAAACCGCGTATGCCGGGGCGGGGTTGGCGACGCCGACGCAAAAGTGGGAACCGCCACTAGGATGTTCGCCGTTTTTGGCAGAGTGAGTGCTGGCACTCCGGCGAAGCGAAAGAGCGCGAATGCGCCCACGAAAGTGGCGTGTTTGGACGTGCTTGACGACGACCACCGCAGGAAAACGAAAAACCACGTCAGCCGGGGCGAGCGACCCATGGCGGTCTGGGTGCTTATCGCTGCTATTATAGGGGCACCCCGGCAGACGCAAAAAAAAAAAAAAAAATTTTTTTCGACATTCTTTTTTGCTCGTCGACCTCGGGTGACCCAGGTCGCAGTGGGAGCCGCGCACGAAAGCGGCGTCGCGAGACGGCTTCGCGGTCGCTAGTCGCACGAGCTCGGCAACCGCGTCTGCCGGGGCGGAGTTCGGGACGCCGACGGCTAAGTGGGAACCGCCGCTCGGATGTTCGCCGTTTGTGGCCGAGTGAGTGCTGGCACTCCGGCGAAGCCAAACGGGGCCGATTCCGGCACGATATCGGCGTCTTTCTACGTGCTCGCCGGCGACCGTCGCACGAGTACGGCAAAGTGCGTCTGCCGGGGCGGGGTTTGCGACGCGTACGCAATAGTGAGAACCGTCGCTCGGATGTTCGTCGTCTTTCGCCGAGCCAGTGCTGGCAATCCGGCGAAGCCGAACGGAGCCGATTCGGGCACGATATCGGCGTCTTTCCACGTGCTCGCCGGCGACCGTCGCACGAGTACGGTAAACCGCGTCAGCCGGGGCGGAGTTCGGGACGCCGATGCGAAAGTGGGAAGCGCCGCTCGGATCTTCGCCGTTTTTGGAGGAGTCAGTGGCGGCACTCCGGTGAAGCCAAGGTGCGCCAATTCGCGCACGATATCGGCGTCTTTCGACGTGCCCGCCGGCCACCGTCGCACGAGTACGGCAAACCTCGTCTGCCGGGGCGGGGTTTGCGACGCCGACGCAAAAGTGGGAACCGCCGCTCGGATGTTCGCCGTTTTTGGCAGAGTGAGTGCTGGCACTCCGGCGAAGCGAAAGAGCGCGAATGCGCCCACGAAAGTGGCGTGTTTGGACGTGCTTGACGACGACCACCGCAGGAAAACGAAAAACCACGTCAGCCGGGGCGAGCGACCCATGGCGGTCTGGGTGCTTATCGCTGCTATTATAGGGGCACCCCGGCAGACGCAAAAAAAAAAAAAAATTTTTTTCGACATTCTTTTTTGCTCGTCGACCTCGGGTGACCCAGGTCGCAGTGGGAGCCGCGCACGAAAGCGGCGTCGCGAGACGGCTTCGCGGTCGCTAGTCGCACGAGCTCGGCAACCGCGTCTGCCGGGGCGGAGTTCGGGACGCCGACGGCTAAGTGGGAACCGCCGCTCGGATGTTCGCCGTTTGTGGCCGAGTGAGTGCTGGCACTCCGGCGAAGCCAAACGGGGCCGATTCCGGCACGATATCGGCGTCTTTCTACGTGCTCGCCGGCGACCGTCGCACGAGTACGGCAAAGTGCGTCTGCCGGGGCCGGGTTTGCGACGCGTACGCAATAGTGAGAACCGTCGCTCGGATGTTCGTCGTCTTTCGCCGAGCCAGTGCTGGCACTCCGGCGAAGCCGAACGGAGCCGATTCGGGCACGATATCGGCGTCTTTCCACGTGCTCGCCGGCGACCGTCGCACGAGTACGGTAAACCGCGTCAGCCGGGGCGGAGTTCGGGACGCCGATGCGAAAGTGGGAAGCGCCGCTCGGATCTTCGCCGTTTTTGGAGGAGTCAGTGGCGGCACTCCGGTGAAGCCAAGGTGCGCCAATTCGCGCACGATATCGGCGTCTTTCGACGTGCCCGCCGGCCACCGTCGCACGAGTACGGCAAACCTCGTCTGCCGGGGCGGGGTTTGCGACGCCGACGCAAAAGTGGGAACCGCCGCTCGGATGTTCGCCGTTTTTGGCAGAGTGAGTGCTGGCACTCCGGCGAAGCGAAAGAGCGTGAATGCGCCCACGAAAGTAGCGTATTTGGACGTGCTTGACGGCGACCGCCGCAGGAGTACGAAAAACCACGTCAGCCGGGGCGAGCGACCCACGGCGGTCTGGGTGCTTATCGCTGCTATTATAGGGGCACCCCGGCAGACGCAGAAAGAAAAAAAAAAATGGGGACATGGCGTGCGTCACCGTGCGGCTTCGCAGCGTTGCCGAAGTCGCCGAGCCCTTCGACTGAGCCGAACGGCGGACAGGGAACGTTGGTCGGCCGTTCTAACCTGTCGGTGCCACGCCGAGACGTCGTTAAGGAAAACCGCGTCGTGGGCCTCTACGACGCCGTCGAGTCGTTGTACGTTTGGTGTCCAGCGTGTCGGCGGCGAGTAGCGGACACGTCGTTCACGACTTCGGTCTTTCGCAGTCGACGCGAACTTGCGGAGAGTCGTGGTGCCTCACGTTTTCGGCAGAAACCGCGGCGGAATTTTCCCGTGCGTGCGCGCACGACCTCGGTGCTGTGCCGTCAGCGTAGTGTTGCACAAACTCGTGGCCTACCCAAGGTGCGGTACGTTTGCGGCCGTATCCTCGGTGGGAATTTCGTGAGTAGGGTCGCAAATTCTACGACCTCGGCGGGTTTGAGAGCGACGTAGACTTGTGGCACGCTCAACATGCCACACGTTTCGGGGCACACCCGCGGTGAAATTTTCTCGAGTACGCTCGTATTAGGGCCCAAGGAGGTCTGGGTACTTATCGCTGCTATTATGTGGGGGTTCTCGTGAGCGGCGTACGCGAAAGCGACCGGGTGTCTGATATGCGGCGGGCTTCGGCCTCGTCAAGCGTGTCCTCGGGTCTGCTCCAGGGGAATCCACGGCAGTCGTCTGCAGCCTCATCCGCTTGATGCGTTAGGGGCTGGTTGTCGGACGGTGCCGTTTTACCACGATATCGAGGTGTGTTCCGTGTCGTCCTCGGGCGATTCAGATGCGAAAGCGCCGAAGACGCGGGCGTGACCCGTCGTCTGGCGGCTTTGCAGTCTCGGCTCCGTTGCTAGTTCCGGCCGGTCCACCGACAGTGCAGCGGGCTTGGGCAACCCGCACGGCGCGACCGAGTCGATGCAACGAAAAAGAGCGAGCATGAACGTGCTTCTTGCCGCACGGCTCCCACTCGTCTTTCGGGAAGGTTGTGCCGTAGCGAGCTCGAACGCCGTCATCTCGGAGTGCAAAATAAGCGTGTTGGGGCGCCTGAAGGTGGCCTCCGCCGCACACAGACTGCGTCCGGCCCGCCGAGGGCGAGGACGGACGCGCAGTCGAACGATTACCTGGTTGATCCTGCCAGTAATCATATGCTTGTCTCAAAGATTAAGCCATGCATGTCTAAGTACATGCCGAAATAAGGCGAAACCGCGAATGGCTCATTAAATCAGTTATGGTTCCTTAGATCGTTTCTTCCTACTTGGATAACTGTGGCAATTCTAGAGCTAATACATGCAGTGAGCCTGGAGCCCTTTGGGTAACGGGTGCTTTTATTAGACCAAGATCGATCGGGTTTCGGCCCGTATTGTGTGGTGACTCTGGATAACTTTGTGCTGATCGCATGGCCACGAGCCGGCGACGTTTCTTTCAAGTGTCTGCCTTATCAACTTTCGATGGTAGGTTACTTGCTTACCATGGTTGTTACGGGTAACGGAGAATCAGGGTTCGATTCCGGAGAGGGAGCCTGAGAAACGGCTACCACATCCAAGGAAGGCAGCAGGCGCGCAAATTACCCACTCCCGGCACGGGGAGGTAGTGACGAAAAATAACAATACGGGACTCTTTTGAGGCCCCGTAATTGAAATGAGTACACTCTAAATCCTTTAACGAGGATCAATTGGAGGGCAAGTCTGGTGCCAGCAGCCGCGGTAATTCCAGCTCCAATAGCGTATACTAAAGCTGCTGCGGTTAAAAAGCTCGTAGTTGGATCTCAGTTCCAGACGAGTAGTGCATCTACCCGATGCGACGGCTCGGACTGAACATCATGCCGGTTCTTTCTTGGTGCACTTCATTGTGTGCCTCGAGATGGCCGGTGCTTTTACTTTGAAAAAATTAGAGTGCTCAACGCAGGCGAGTCGCCTGAATAAACTTGCATGGAATAATAGAACAAGACCTCGTTTCTGTTCTGTTGGTTTTTGGAATACGAGGTAATGATTAAGAGGGACGGACGGGGGCATTCGTATTGCGGCGCTAGAGGTGAAATTCTTGGACCGTCGCAAGACGAACTACTGCGAAAGCATTTGCCAAGAATGTTTTCATTGATCAAGAACGAAAGTCAGAGGTTCGAAGGCGATCAGATACCGCCCTAGTTCTGACCATAAACGATGCCAACCAGCGATCCGCCTGAGTTACTCAAATGACTCGGCGGGCAGCTTCCGGGAAACCAAAGTATTTGGGTTCCGGGGGAAGTATGGTTGCAAAGCTGAAACTTAAAGGAATTGACGGAAGGGCACCACCAGGAGTGGAGCCTGCGGCTTAATTTGACTCAACACGGGAAAACTTACCCGGCCCGGACACTGGGAGGATTGACAGATTGAGAGCTCTTTCTTGATTCGGTGGATGGTGGTGCATGGCCGTTCTTAGTTGGTGGAGCGATTTGTCTGGTTAATTCCGATAACGAACGAGACTCTAGCCTATTAAATAGGTGCGGGGTTCCCAGCACCTTACAACCTTCTTAGAGGGACAAGCGGCTCCTAGCCGCACGAAACAGAGCAATAACAGGTCTGTGATGCCCTTAGATGTCCGGGGCCGCACGCGCGCTACACTGAAGGAAGCAGCGTGTCTTTATCCCTGTCTGAAAAGACTGGGTAACCCGTGGAACTTCTTTCGTGATTGGGATAGGGGCTTGCAATTGTTCCCCTTGAACGAGGAATTCCCAGTAAGCGCGAGTCATAAGCTCGCGTTGATTACGTCCCTGCCCTTTGTACACACCGCCCGTCGCTACTACCGATTGAATGATTTAGTGAGGTCTTCGGACCGATGTCCGGCGCGGCCTTTCGGTTGCGCCGGTCTGTTGGAAAGATGACCAAACTTGATCATTTAGAGGAAGTAAAAGTCGTAACAAGGTTTCCGTAGGTGAACCTGCGGAAGGATCATTAACGGATTGTGAAGGGTGAGCGCCTCAGCTGCGTCTGCGCCCGACACTTTCTGCCGCTGACCCCGTTTGGACGCGGGGTCGGCTTTTCCCCACGGGGCTGCCTGAATGTGGAGCGGCACCCCGTGACAAATTGTTGCGCCCAGCGGACGCCAACACCGCGACCTTGGACGGTCGGCCAGGTGGCGGACGCGGGTACAAACGGCGCAACGCACTCATAGGTCGGCTTTCGACCCGCCACTGCACCGTGGCTCGAAGCGCTCGAAATGCGCGACCCGACCGCTGCGGGACCGCCTAGTACTGTAAACAGGAGCGGCGGAGCGCGAACGGCGAGTCGTGGTTACGTCGGTAGAAGGCGAGGCTGCGCGTTCCCGAAACGCCAGCCGAGTGCCCTCCCGACCGTTCGAGCGTGCAAGAACGAGACCCGACAATCGCGCGGCGACTGCCAAGTACGAGAGGAACGGCACAAGCGTCGGCGGTCGGTCAAGGAACTGGCGATGTGACGGGTCCGCTGTGCACCAGTGCATACCGTCCCGCCGTCCGCGGCAAGCGCCTCCGCGTCCTCGGGTGACGGAGGCTGCCGGTCGGTTCTTGCAGGCGAGGGATCTCGCTGGCACCGGTTCGCGTTGACGCGCGGCCGGTCATGGCACGGCGATGCGACGGCCGAGGTGCGCAGTACTCGATGGAGGAACCGCACGCTCCGATGACCGTCCCGCCCTCCGCGGCGTATGCGTACCGACCGTAATGGTTGCAGCAGCGCCGGCCGGCTTTTGAATTCGCCACACGAAACACGGTGCGAGATCGCGGTTAGGGGAGCGTCGACGTTGCCAGGCGTTTTGCTTGCTGCCGAGGGAAAGGCGGCACGGCCACGTCGCGCTCGTCGCGATTAGCGGGTCTGCGCGCTTTGGGAAGGTGCCGCAACGACTTGCCGAAAGAGGAAGCACGGAAGAACGAGGGACTTGGACGTCCCGACAATTGAACGCACTTGCGGCCAGGCCCTTGCTGGCTTCGTTCTTCCGCCTCGAGTAGGCTCGTACGCGGCTCCGGCGCCGAAAGTGGTCCTTGGCACCGACTTCGGTGGACGTGGGAAGTGCCGCGCAAGTACGGCGCGCCTGGCTCCACCTGTTGGCTAAAGTAGGCAGCCGGATCGGCATTTTGGTGTGCGGTGGCAAACCGTGGATGCGAAAAAAGCTTGTGCGATTTCGTGGAACAAAAAGCGGGGGTCCCCCTTTTTATGCGGAGGAGACCGACCCGCCCGCCGTGGTGAACCGCGACGCCACGGTAAAAACGGGAGAGGCTTGTCGATGGGACCGTGCATCCCGCGCTCCACGGAGGCCGGGAGGCGGCCGCCCGAGGAAATGTGTAGCCGTCGAGGCCCGCATCTGCGTGCACTCTTATCCAAATGGGTGTACCGCAGGCATTTTCTGGTTAGGCGGGCCAATGAGAGCGAGCACACAACGATACCTACGGGTCCGGCTTGGAGAACCGGCTTCGACGCCTCCCGAGTATTTATAGAGGGGTGGACCACGAAAGCACTCGCAAGTAGCGGAAGCGAAACGCCGTCCGAAACACACCGTTTGCTCGATTTGCGGCAGCCGAAAAAGGCGCGGCAGAGTTTTGGAGTCCAAGCGTGCGCTGAAAAGCGCCCTTCTTGGCCACTGTTTGGCCGAGTGCCAGAAACGTTTGGTTTTGACTGTACGGAATTGAACAAACACTTTTTCACGACTCTAAGCGGTGGATCACTCGGTTCTCGGGTCGATGAAGAACGCAGCCAGCTGCGAGACTTGGTGTGAATTGCAGGACACACTGAGCACTGATTCTTTGAACGCACATTGCGGCCTTGGGTCTTCCCTTGGCTTCGTCTGTCTGAGGGTCGGATCACATATCAAGAGAGCCTTCGGCGCACAAGGGAACGTGAGCCGTCGACTCGTTTTGACCGCGTCGGCAACACGGACAGCACGCTGAACACCTCACAGCGAGCGCCAACAGCGGCCACTCAAGGGCGAGACGGTGGCGACCGTCGTGCCAGAGCCCAACCGAAACGGGGGCGACCGACTGCATTGAGGATGTGGCACCTCGTTGAGACCGCCGCAGGACTTCGAGTCGGAAGGAAGCCTGCAGGGAAAGTGCGGTCGAGGTTGCGTACTCCTCTCTGCGACCGGGCGCGCAAGAGCTGCGAGAGCCACGGACGCGCAACTTTAACGCACGGTAAACACGAGGAGCGAAAGCCGGCCAGCAAAGCTTCTCCAGCCGTGCGCAAAGTGCGCGAGATCGCAGCCTTGCGTTGCGCTTGTTGCCCTCGAAGTAAGCAGGGTGTCCCGTAGACCGGGCGCTCGAACACGCTGCGGGGCCGTGCCTCCTCCAGGCTTTGCCGCGCGCACAGGGAACGTTCGCGCGCAAAGCGCAGGGAGGTGAGGAGGCTGCGCCCGACGTTTGCGGTTCGCTGCGTACGCGGTTGATGCGGAGAGCACGGCGCGACGACTTGCCGCGAAGCGGAAAAAGTCTCCCGCACGAGTTGGCGAAACGTTGGCGAAGCTTAAGGCGTTCTCGTCGTAGTCCGCCGTCGGTCTAAGTGCTTCGCAGTTCCCGTCCCGTTCAAAAAACTGGGCCACTCCAGTTGGGGCGGGGGCGACGCTACACGAGACGATGCCTCTCGCCAGGCTGCGTGGCTGCCCTTGCGGCGGCGGCGACTGGCCTCGGCGGTGTTTGGGCTTTCGACACGGTCGTTTATCACGCAACTGCTCGGACGACGCACGCGCGCAGCGGAATGCCGCTTGCCAGCCTTGTGAAGATGTGACCCTGTACAGGGTTGCGGGCGCACTTGGTAGGGCGTCGTACTCGGTTCGCGATGGGTTTACGAACGTGTCCCGTCACTTCCACGTCACACCGGT
>NW_027464910.1:70000-82500 GCF_043290135.1 Rhipicephalus microplus
AGGGCTCGAAACAAACCCTAAACCGCGCCAAGTACGGAAGGAACGGCGCGGAGAGGGCTCGAGACAAAGCTCGACCCTAAACCGCGCCAAGTACGGAGGGAACAGCGCGGCTAAGGGCTCGAAACAAACCCTGAACCGCGCCAAGTACGAAAGGAACGGCGCGCAGTAGGGGTTTAAAACAAAGCTGGTCCCAAAACCGCGCCAAGTACGAAAGGAACAGCGCGGTCGAGACTCGGAAGAAAAAGCTTTCAAAGTGTCGTAGCACGATGCACACTGCTGTTCGTGTGGAACAAACGTGACTACCGTGCTGTACGGTGGAGTTCTGTGCGCAAAAGCGGCGGGTGTGTTTCTAAGCACCACAGCGTTGTGTCAAAAAAGAGGTGCCTGAGAGAAACGCATGCGACTGCCGTGCTTTGCGGCATAGCACCGTGCGCAAAAACGGTGCGCATGCAAGAGGTGTCAGAGCTAGCGAACTTTTGCCACGAGCAACAGGTCACTAAAAGCCTATAGATGACGGTGTTGGAGGAAAAGAAAAATATCGAGAAAGCACTGCGGTGTGCCGTGCGTAGGGACGGGCGCGCGTGCCACATGCCGCCGAAATATGGGTGTCGGAGAAAACAGAGTGCCGCGCGTAACGAGGGGCGCGCGTGTTACAGAGAGATATGCCCAAACGCATGAAAGTGTACGCAGGTGTCCTAAGGCAGTTTTTTTTTTTTTTCCTCATTTTGATGTCGCCCCGGCTGACGTGGTTTTCGTTTTTCCGTGCCGCCCCGGCTGACGCGGTTTTCGTTTTTCCGTGCCGCCCCGGCTGACGCAGTTTTTGCGCCGCCCCGGCTGACGCGGTTTTCGCGCCGCCCCGGCTGACGCGGTTCCGACTTTGCACTTTTTGGCTCACCCCGGCTGGCGGCCCACTCACTCGATCGCCAGGTCTGTTTGCCCCGGTGGTTCCACCGCCAGGCTTAAGCGCGAACTTTTTTTGTTTGTTTTCTTTTGATTAAGCGCAAGCTTTTTTCTTTGTTTTCTTTTGATTAAGCGCGGGCTTTTTTCTTTGTTTTTTTTGCATTCGCCCCGGCAGACGCGGTTTTTGCGCCGCCCCGGCTGACGCGGTTTTTGCCGCCCCGGCTGACGCAGTTCGGACTTAGCACTTTTCGGCTGTGCCTGGCTGGCGGCCCACTCACTCGATCGCCATGTCTGTTTGCCACAGTTTTCCCGGTGGTGCCGCACCCGGGCTCGCCCCGGCTGACGCGGTTTCGTGCCGCCCCGGCAGACGCGGTTTTCGCGCCGCCCCGGCTGACGCGGTTTCGTGCCGCCCCGGCAGACGCGGTTTTTTGCCGCCCCGGCTGACGCAGTTCGGACTTGGCACTTTTTGGCTGAGCCTTGCTGGCGGCCCACTCACTCGATCGCCATGTCTGTTTGCCACAGTTTTCCCGGTGGTGCCGCACCCGGGCTCGCCCCGGCAGACGCGTTTTTTTTTTCTTTCGCCCCGGCTGACGCAGTTTTCGCGCCGCCCCGGCAGACGCGGTTTTCGCGCCGCCCCGGCAGACGCGGTTTTTTGCGCCGCCCCGGCTGACGCAGTTCGGACTTGGCACTTTTTGGCTGAGCCTGGCTGGCGGCCCACTCACTCGATCGCCATGTCTGTTTGCCACAGTTTTCCCGGTGGTGCCGCACCCGGGCTCGCCCCGGCTGACGCAGTTTTCGCGCCGCCCCGGCTGACGCGGTTTCGTGCCGCCCCGGCAGACGCGGTTTTTTGCGCCGCCCCGGCTGACGCGGTTTTTTGCCGCCCCGGCTGACGCAGTTCGGACTTGGCACTTTTCGGCTGTGCCTGGCTGGCGGCCCACTCACTCGATCGCCATGTCTGTTTGCCACAGTTTTCCCGGTGGTGCCGCACCCGGGCTCGCCCCGGCAGACGCGTTTTTTTTTTTTTCTTTCGCCCCGGCTGACGCAGTTTTCGCGCCGCCCCGGCTGACGCGGTTTCGTGCCGCCCCGGCAGACGCGGTTTTTTGCGCCGCCCCGGCTGACGCGGTTTTTGCCGCCCCGGCTGACGCAGTTCGGACTTAGCACTTTTTGGCTGAGCCTGGCTGGTGGCCCACTCACTCGATCGCCATGTCTGTTAGCCACAGTTTTCCCGGTGGTGCCGCACCCGGGCTCGCCCCGGCTGACGCAGTTTTCGCGCCGCCCCGGCTGACGCGGTTTCGTGCCGCCCCGGCAGACGCGGTTTTCGCGCCGCCCCGGCTGACGCGGTTTTTGCCGCCCCGGCTGACGCAGTTCGGACTTAGCACTTTTCGGCTGTGCCTGGCTGGCGGCCCACTCACTCGATCGCCATGTCTGTTTGCCACAGTTTTCCCGGTGGTGCCGCACCCGGGCTCGCCCCGGCTGACGCAGTTTTCGCGCCGCCCCGGCTGACGCGGTTTCGTGCCGCCCCGGCAGACGCGGTTTTCGCGCCGCCCCGGCTGACGCGGTTTCGTGCCGCCCCGGCAGACGCGGTTTTTGGCCGCCCCAGCTGACGCAGTTCGGACTTAGCACTTTTTGGCTGAGCCTTGCTGGCGGCCCACTCACTCGATCGCCATGTCTGTTTGCCACAGTTTTCCCGGTGGTGCCGCACCCGGGCTCGCCCCGGCAGACGCGTTTTTTTTTTCTTTCGCCCCGGCTGACGCAGTTTTCGCGCCGCCCCGGCAGACGCGGTTTTCGCGCCGCCCCGGCAGACGCGGTTTTTTGCGCCGCCCCGGCTGACGCGGTTTTTTGCCGCCCCGGCTGACGCAGTTCGGACTTGGCACTTTTTGGCTGAGCCTGGCTGGCGGCCCACTCACTCGATCGCCATGTCTGTTTGCCACAGTTTTCCCGGTGGTGCCGCACCCGGGCTCGCCCCGGCTGACGCAGTTTTCGCGCCGCCCCGGCTGACGCGGTTTCGTGCCGCCCCGGCAGACGCGGTTTTTTGCGCCGCCCCGGCTGACGCGGTTTTTTGCCGCCCCGGCTGACACGGTTCGGACTTTGCACTTTTCGGCTGTGCCTGGCTGGCGGCCCACTCACTCGATCGCCATGTCTGTTTGCCACAGTTTTCCCGGTGGTGCCGCACCCGGGCTCGCCCCGGCAGACGCGTTTTTTTTTTTTTTTTCTTTCGCCCCGGCTGACGCAGTTTTCGCGCCGCCCCGGCTGACGCGGTTTCGTGCCGCCCCGGCAGACGCGGTTTTTTGCGCCGCCCCGGCTGACGTGGTTTTTGCCGCCCCGGCTGACGCAGTTCGGACTTTGCACTTTTTGGCTGAGCCTGGCTGGCGGCCCACTCACTCGATCGCCATGTCTGTTTGCCACAGTTTTCCCGGTGGTGCCGCACCCGGGCTCGCCCCGGCAGACGCGTTTTTTTTTTTTTCCTTCGCCCCGGCAGACGTGGTTCCCCCCCCCCCTCCGTCTTTCTTTTTGTTTTTTTTTTTCGCCGCGGCTGAAGTGGATTTTTCGGTGCCTCGACGCCCCGGTAGTCGCGGTTTTTCCGTTTCCGCACGGCCCCGGCTGACGCTGCTCGGTCACAGTCGCCTTTTGTGGTGATTGCAGACTTCTTGAGCGCGGGTGTTTTTTTTTTTTTGTTGTTGTTGTTGTTTTATTACGCATTCGCTCCAGCAGACGCTGTTTAGACTTTTTGTTTCCTCTTTTATCCTGCGACGAGGTGACGAGGTTTATTCGGTGCCCCGCCGCCCCGGCTGAAGTGATTTTTCCTGTCCCGTGCCGCCCCGGCTGACGCGGTTGGGACTTCGCGTTTGTTCGGCCGCCACGGGTTTTGGCGCACTCGCTCGGTTGCTTGTTGTTGCCACTTGTTGCGAACCCAGGTTTCTTGAGCGAGCGCGGGCGTTTTTTCTTCCTTTCTTTCTTTGTTCTATGTGTTAGCGAATCGGCCTTTAATATCACACGAGGACTCACAACCAACAATTTTCAGTTTGAAGTGTAAAAAATCTGCAGGTGTTGACGTAACTGACTTGCCCCGTACCCTTGAGTACATCCATGAAGTTCTCGTAGTACTACTAAATCGCATTATTCCAAGTGGAGAAATTCCCATAAACTTGCAAACCTCTACACGAAAATCGGTGCGCGTGATAAAGTTGAAAATTATCGTCCGATATCAAATGTGCCTTCTATAACACAAATTCTAGGAAAAAAAAAAAAAAAAACACTTGTTCGCCGTTTTCTGCGCCGTGACTGGCAGCACTCCGGCGAAGCGAAACGGGGTCGATTCGAGCACGATATCGGCGTCTTTCGACGTGCTCGCCGGCGACCGTCGCACGAGTACGTCGCACGAGCGCGTCTGCCGGGGCGCCGTTTGCGAAGCCGACGCAAAAGTGGGAACCGCCGCTCGGATGATCGCCGCTTTCGGCAGAGTGAGTGTTGGCACTCCGGGGAAGCGAAACAGCGTGAATGCGCCCACGAAATCGGCGTATTTTGAAGTGCCCGCCGGCGACCGTCGCACGAGTACGGTAAACCGCGTCAGCCGGGGCGTAGTTCGGGACGCCGACGAAAAAGTGGGAAGCGCAACTCGGATCTTCGCCGTTTTTGCAGGAGTGAGTGGCGGCCCTCCTGCGAGACCAAGAAGCATCGATTCGTGCACGAATTCGGCGCCTTTCGACGTGATCGCCGGCGACCGTCGCTCGAGTAGGGCAAACCGCGTCTGCCGGGGCGGGCTTCGGGACGCCGATGCGAAAGTGGGAAACGCTGCTCGGATGTTCGCCGTTTTTGGCCGAGTGAGTGCTGGCACACGGGCGAAGCCAAACGGGGCCGATTACGGCACGATATCGGCGTCTTTCGACGTGCCCGCCGGCGACCGTCGCACGAGTACGGTAAACCGCGTCAGCCCGGGCGGAGTTCGGGACGCCGATGCGAAAGTGGAGAACGCCGCTCGGATCTTCGCCGTTTTTGGAGGAGTGAGTGGCGGCACTCCGGAGAAGCCAAGGAGCGCCAATTAGCGCACGATATCGGCGTCTTTCGACGCGCTCGCCGGCGACCGTCGCACGAGTAGGGCAAACCGCGTCTGCCGGGGCGGGGTTTACGACGCCGACGCAAAAGTGGGAACCGCCGCTCGGATGTTGGCCGTTTTTGGCAGAGTGAGTGCTGGCACTCCGGCGACGCGAAAGAGCGCGAATGCGCCCACGAAAGTGGCGTATTTGGACGTGCGTGACGGCGACCGCTGCAGGAGTACGAAAAAGCACGTCAGCCGGGGCGAGCGACACACGGCGGTCTGGGTGCTTATCGCTGCTATTATAGGGGCACCCCGGCAGACGCAGAAAAAAAAAAAAAAATTTTCGACCTTCTTTTTTGCTGGTCGAGCTCGGGTAACCCAGGTCGCAATGGGAGCCGCGCACGAAAGCGGCGTCGCGAGACGCGTTCGCGGTCGCTAGTCGCACGAGCTCGGCAACCGCGTCAGCCGGCGCGGAGTTCGGGATGCCGACGGCTAAGTGGGTACCGCTGCTCGGATGTTCGCCGTTTTTGGCCGAGTGAGTGCTGGCACTCCGGTGAAGCCAAGGAGCGCCAATTCGTGCACGATATCGGCGTCTTTCGACGTGCCCGCCGGCCACCGCCGCACGAGTACGGCAAACCGCGTCTGCCGGGGCGGGGTTCGCGACGCGTACGCAATAGTGGGAACCGTCGCTCGGATGTTCGTCGTCTTTGGCCGAGCGAGTGCTGGCACTCCGGCGAAGCGAAACGGGGCCGATTCGGGCACGATATCGGCGTATTTCGACGTGCTCGCCGGCGACCGTCGCACGAGTACGGCAAAGCGCGTCTGCCGGGGCGAGGTTTGCGACGCCGACGAAAAAGTGGGAAGCGCCGCTCGGATCTTCGCCGTTTTTGCAGGAGTGAGTGGCGGCCCTCCTGCGAGACCAAGAAGCATCGACTCGCGCACGATATCGGTGTCTTTCGACGTGCCCGCCGGCCACCGCCGCACGAGTACGGCAAACCGCGTATGCCGGGGCGGGGTTGGCGACGCCGACGCAAAAGTGGGAACCGCCACTAGGATGTTCGCCGTTTTTGGCAGAGTGAGTGCTGGCACTCCGGCGAAGCGAAAGAGCGCGAATGCGCCCACGAAAGTGGCGTGTTTGGACGTGCTTGACGACGACCACCGCAGGAAAACGAAAAACCACGTCAGCCGGGGCGAGCGACCCATGGCGGTCTGGGTGCTTATCGCTGCTATTATAGGGGCACCCCGGCAGACGCAAAAAAAAAAAAAAAAATTTTTTTCGACATTCTTTTTTGCTCGTCGACCTCGGGTGACCCAGGTCGCAGTGGGAGCCGCGCACGAAAGCGGCGTCGCGAGACGGCTTCGCGGTCGCTAGTCGCACGAGCTCGGCAACCGCGTCTGCCGGGGCGGAGTTCGGGACGCCGACGGCTAAGTGGGAACCGCCGCTCGGATGTTCGCCGTTTGTGGCCGAGTGAGTGCTGGCACTCCGGCGAAGCCAAACGGGGCCGATTCCGGCACGATATCGGCGTCTTTCTACGTGCTCGCCGGCGACCGTCGCACGAGTACGGCAAAGTGCGTCTGCCGGGGCGGGGTTTGCGACGCGTACGCAATAGTGAGAACCGTCGCTCGGATGTTCGTCGTCTTTCGCCGAGCCAGTGCTGGCAATCCGGCGAAGCCGAACGGAGCCGATTCGGGCACGATATCGGCGTCTTTCCACGTGCTCGCCGGCGACCGTCGCACGAGTACGGTAAACCGCGTCAGCCGGGGCGGAGTTCGGGACGCCGATGCGAAAGTGGGAAGCGCCGCTCGGATCTTCGCCGTTTTTGGAGGAGTCAGTGGCGGCACTCCGGTGAAGCCAAGGTGCGCCAATTCGCGCACGATATCGGCGTCTTTCGACGTGCCCGCCGGCCACCGTCGCACGAGTACGGCAAACCTCGTCTGCCGGGGCGGGGTTTGCGACGCCGACGCAAAAGTGGGAACCGCCGCTCGGATGTTCGCCGTTTTTGGCAGAGTGAGTGCTGGCACTCCGGCGAAGCGAAAGAGCGCGAATGCGCCCACGAAAGTGGCGTGTTTGGACGTGCTTGACGACGACCACCGCAGGAAAACGAAAAACCACGTCAGCCGGGGCGAGCGACCCATGGCGGTCTGGGTGCTTATCGCTGCTATTATAGGGGCACCCCGGCAGACGCAAAAAAAAAAAAAAATTTTTTTCGACATTCTTTTTTGCTCGTCGACCTCGGGTGACCCAGGTCGCAGTGGGAGCCGCGCACGAAAGCGGCGTCGCGAGACGGCTTCGCGGTCGCTAGTCGCACGAGCTCGGCAACCGCGTCTGCCGGGGCGGAGTTCGGGACGCCGACGGCTAAGTGGGAACCGCCGCTCGGATGTTCGCCGTTTGTGGCCGAGTGAGTGCTGGCACTCCGGCGAAGCCAAACGGGGCCGATTCCGGCACGATATCGGCGTCTTTCTACGTGCTCGCCGGCGACCGTCGCACGAGTACGGCAAAGTGCGTCTGCCGGGGCGGGGTTTGCGACGCGTACGCAATAGTGAGAACCGTCGCTCGGATGTTCGTCGTCTTTCGCCGAGCCAGTGCTGGCACTCCGGCGAAGCCGAACGGAGCCGATTCGGGCACGATATCGGCGTCTTTCCACGTGCTCGCCGGCGACCGTCGCACGAGTACGGTAAACCGCGTCAGCCGGGGCGGAGTTCGGGACGCCGATGCGAAAGTGGGAAGCGCCGCTCGGATCTTCGCCGTTTTTGGAGGAGTCAGTGGCGGCACTCCGGTGAAGCCAAGGTGCGCCAATTCGCGCACGATATCGGCGTCTTTCGACGTGCCCGCCGGCCACCGTCGCACGAGTACGGCAAACCTCGTCTGCCGGGGCGGGGTTTGCGACGCCGACGCAAAAGTGGGAACCGCCGCTCGGATGTTCGCCGTTTTTGGCAGAGTGAGTGCTGGCACTCCGGCGAAGCGAAAGAGCGTGAATGCGCCCACGAAAGTAGCGTATTTGGACGTGCTTGACGGCGACCGCCGCAGGAGTACGAAAAACCACGTCAGCCGGGGCGAGCGACCCACGGCGGTCTGGGTGCTTATCGCTGCTATTATAGGGGCACCCCGGCAGACGCAGAAAGAAAAAAAAAAATGGGGACATGGCGTGCGTCACCGTGCGGCTTCGCAGCGTTGCCGAAGTCGCCGAGCCCTTCGACTGAGCCGAACGGCGGACAGGGAACGTTGGTCGGCCGTTCTAACCTGTCGGTGCCACGCCGAGACGTCGTTAAGGAAAACCGCGTCGTGGGCCTCTACGACGCCGTCGAGTCGTTGTACGTTTGGTGTCCAGCGTGTCGGCGGCGAGTAGCGGACACGTCGTTCACGACTTCGGTCTTTCGCAGTCGACGCGAACTTGCGGAGAGTCGTGGTGCCTCACGTTTTCGGCAGAAACCGCGGCGGAATTTTCCCGTGCGTGCGCGCACGACCTCGGTGCTGTGCCGTCAGCGTAGTGTTGCACAAACTCGTGGCCTACCCAAGGTGCGGTACGTTTGCGGCCGTATCCTCGGTGGGAATTTCGTGAGTAGGGTCGCAAATTCTACGACCTCGGCGGGTTTGAGAGCGACGTAGACTTGTGGCACGCTCAACATGCCACACGTTTCGGGGCACACCCGCGGTGAAATTTTCTCGAGTACGCTCGTATTAGGGCCCAAGGAGGTCTGGGTACTTATCGCTGCTATTATGTGGGGGTTCTCGTGAGCGGCGTACGCGAAAGCGACCGGGTGTCTGATATGCGGCGGGCTTCGGCCTCGTCAAGCGTGTCCTCGGGTCTGCTCCAGGGGAATCCACGGCAGTCGTCTGCAGCCTCATCCGCTTGATGCGTTAGGGGCTGGTTGTCGGACGGTGCCGTTTTACCACGATATCGAGGTGTGTTCCGTGTCGTCCTCGGGCGATTCAGATGCGAAAGCGCCGAAGACGCGGGCGTGACCCGTCGTCTGGCGGCTTTGCAGTCTCGGCTCCGTTGCTAGTTCCGGCCGGTCCACCGACAGTGCAGCGGGCTTGGGCAACCCGCACGGCGCGACCGAGTCGATGCAACGAAAAAGAGCGAGCATGAACGTGCTTCTTGCCGCACGGCTCCCACTCGTCTTTCGGGAAGGTTGTGCCGTAGCGAGCTCGAACGCCGTCATCTCGGAGTGCAAAATAAGCGTGTTGGGGCGCCTGAAGGTGGCCTCCGCCGCACACAGACTGCGTCCGGCCCGCCGAGGGCGAGGACGGACGCGCAGTCGAACGATTACCTGGTTGATCCTGCCAGTAATCATATGCTTGTCTCAAAGATTAAGCCATGCATGTCTAAGTACATGCCGAAATAAGGCGAAACCGCGAATGGCTCATTAAATCAGTTATGGTTCCTTAGATCGTTTCTTCCTACTTGGATAACTGTGGCAATTCTAGAGCTAATACATGCAGTGAGCCTGGAGCCCTTTGGGTAACGGGTGCTTTTATTAGACCAAGATCGATCGGGTTTCGGCCCGTATTGTGTGGTGACTCTGGATAACTTTGTGCTGATCGCATGGCCACGAGCCGGCGACGTTTCTTTCAAGTGTCTGCCTTATCAACTTTCGATGGTAGGTTACTTGCTTACCATGGTTGTTACGGGTAACGGAGAATCAGGGTTCGATTCCGGAGAGGGAGCCTGAGAAACGGCTACCACATCCAAGGAAGGCAGCAGGCGCGCAAATTACCCACTCCCGGCACGGGGAGGTAGTGACGAAAAATAACAATACGGGACTCTTTTGAGGCCCCGTAATTGAAATGAGTACACTCTAAATCCTTTAACGAGGATCAATTGGAGGGCAAGTCTGGTGCCAGCAGCCGCGGTAATTCCAGCTCCAATAGCGTATACTAAAGCTGCTGCGGTTAAAAAGCTCGTAGTTGGATCTCAGTTCCAGACGAGTAGTGCATCTACCCGATGCGACGGCTCGGACTGAACATCATGCCGGTTCTTTCTTGGTGCACTTCATTGTGTGCCTCGAGATGGCCGGTGCTTTTACTTTGAAAAAATTAGAGTGCTCAACGCAGGCGAGTCGCCTGAATAAACTTGCATGGAATAATAGAACAAGACCTCGTTTCTGTTCTGTTGGTTTTTGGAATACGAGGTAATGATTAAGAGGGACGGACGGGGGCATTCGTATTGCGGCGCTAGAGGTGAAATTCTTGGACCGTCGCAAGACGAACTACTGCGAAAGCATTTGCCAAGAATGTTTTCATTGATCAAGAACGAAAGTCAGAGGTTCGAAGGCGATCAGATACCGCCCTAGTTCTGACCATAAACGATGCCAACCAGCGATCCGCCTGAGTTACTCAAATGACTCGGCGGGCAGCTTCCGGGAAACCAAAGTATTTGGGTTCCGGGGGAAGTATGGTTGCAAAGCTGAAACTTAAAGGAATTGACGGAAGGGCACCACCAGGAGTGGAGCCTGCGGCTTAATTTGACTCAACACGGGAAAACTTACCCGGCCCGGACACTGGGAGGATTGACAGATTGAGAGCTCTTTCTTGATTCGGTGGATGGTGGTGCATGGCCGTTCTTAGTTGGTGGAGCGATTTGTCTGGTTAATTCCGATAACGAACGAGACTCTAGCCTATTAAATAGGTGCGGGGTTCCCAGCACCTTACAACCTTCTTAGAGGGACAAGCGGCTCCTAGCCGCACGAAACAGAGCAATAACAGGTCTGTGATGCCCTTAGATGTCCGGGGCCGCACGCGCGCTACACTGAAGGAAGCAGCGTGTCTTTATCCCTGTCTGAAAAGACTGGGTAACCCGTGGAACTTCTTTCGTGATTGGGATAGGGGCTTGCAATTGTTCCCCTTGAACGAGGAATTCCCAGTAAGCGCGAGTCATAAGCTCGCGTTGATTACGTCCCTGCCCTTTGTACACACCGCCCGTCGCTACTACCGATTGAATGATTTAGTGAGGTCTTCGGACCGATGTCCGGCGCGGCCTTTCGGTTGCGCCGGTCTGTTGGAAAGATGACCAAACTTGATCATTTAGAGGAAGTAAAAGTCGTAACAAGGTTTCCGTAGGTGAACCTGCGGAAGGATCATTAACGGATTGTGAAGGGTGAGCGCCTCAGCTGCGTCTGCGCCCGACACTTTCTGCCGCTGACCCCGTTTGGACGCGGGGTCGGCTTTTCCCCACGGGGCTGCCTGAATGTGGAGCGGCACCCCGTGACAAATTGTTGCGCCCAGCGGACGCCAACACCGCGACCTTGGACGGTCGGCCAGGTGGCGGACGCGGGTACAAACGGCGCAACGCACTCATAGGTCGGCTTTCGACCCGCCACTGCACCGTGGCTCGAAGCGCTCGAAATGCGCGACCCGACCGCTGCGGGACCGCCTAGTACTGTAAACAGGAGCGGCGGAGCGCGAACGGCGAGTCGTGGTTACGTCGGTAGAAGGCGAGGCTGCGCGTTCCCGAAACGCCAGCCGAGTGCCCTCCCGACCGTTCGAGCGTGCAAGAACGAGACCCGACAATCGCGCGGCGACTGCCAAGTACGAGAGGAACGGCACAAGCGTCGGCGGTCGGTCAAGGAACTGGCGATGTGACGGGTCCGCTGTGCACCAGTGCATACCGTCCCGCCGTCCGCGGCAAGCGCCTCCGCGTCCTCGGGTGACGGAGGCTGCCGGTCGGTTCTTGCAGGCGAGGGATCTCGCTGGCACCGGTTCGCGTTGACGCGCGGCCGGTCATGGCACGGCGATGCGACGGCCGAGGTGCGCAGTACTCGATGGAGGAACCGCACGCTCCGATGACCGTCCCGCCCTCCGCGGCGTATGCGTACCGACCGTAATGGTTGCAGCAGCGCCGGCCGGCTTTTGAATTCGCCACACGAAACACGGTGCGAGATCGCGGTTAGGGGAGCGTCGACGTTGCCAGGCGTTTTGCTTGCTGCCGAGGGAAAGGCGGCACGGCCACGTCGCGCTCGTCGCGATTAGCGGGTCTGCGCGCTTTGGGAAGGTGCCGCAACGACTTGCCGAAAGAGGAAGCACGGAAGAACGAGGGACTTGGACGTCCCGACAATTGAACGCACTTGCGGCCAGGCCCTTGCTGGCTTCGTTCTTCCGCCTCGAGTAGGCTCGTACGCGGCTCCGGCGCCGAAAGTGGTCCTTGGCACCGACTTCGGTGGACGTGGGAAGTGCCGCGCAAGTACGGCGCGCCTGGCTCCACCTGTTGGCTAAAGTAGGCAGCCGGATCGGCATTTTGGTGTGCGGTGGCAAACCGTGGATGCGAAAAAAGCTTGTGCGATTTCGTGGAACAAAAAGCGGGGGTCCCCCTTTTTATGCGGAGGAGACCGACCCGCCCGCCGTGGTGAACCGCGACGCCACGGTAAAAACGGGAGAGGCTTGTCGATGGGACCGTGCATCCCGCGCTCCACGGAGGCCGGGAGGCGGCCGCCCGAGGAAATGTGTAGCCGTCGAGGCCCGCATCTGCGTGCACTCTTATCCAAATGGGTGTACCGCAGGCATTTTCTGGTTAGGCGGGCCAATGAGAGCGAGCACACAACGATACCTACGGGTCCGGCTTGGAGA